>NC_133028.1:21097000-21251875 GCF_048771995.1 Taeniopygia guttata | reverse complement strand
ATTATTTTCAAGGAGTTAGCAGGGAGCACAGTCAAAATTGAAATTTGGTGCTAAGAAATTCAGAGTCCAATGGGATTTAATCTGGCATTCCATCATAAAGAACAATTTGACTTTAGAAAGTGGCACTCTGAATCAATAGCTCCTAGCAGAATTCTCAAATTGTTTGAAATTAGGTTATATGGAAGTGCAGGGAAGGCAACATCCTGGCAGTATGTAGGGATCCTACAGCAGAACAGGGGGCTTTTGAAATTTTTAATATCTCCAAGAATGGATACTTGACAACTCTGTGCAACCTGTTCCACTGTTTCACTCATTATGAAAACTTTTTTTTATTCTCCAGGGCAGAAAAAAAAGGAAAAAAATCACTCTGTGATGTTTTAACCTCAGCTTGGTATCAGGTGCCCATTAAGCTGCTCTACAACTTCGCTCTCAGAGGGACAGGGGAGACTGTAAGATGAAAAAATAACTAGTAGGTTGAGATAAGGCAATTTGCTAAACCAAAAAAAAAAAGACAAGCAAAAGTTTATGTGCACATAAGCAAAGGTAAAAGTTCTTCTCTACTTTCCATTGTAGAGCAACATTCAGAGGGATGCAGGGCCTCAGCACACAGAGTGGTTGCTCCAGAAGCCAAACATTGTAGAGTAACAAATGCCCCCCAATTCATCCTGTCTCCCTTAGATTTTATACCTGAGCTTACATCATGTGGTATGGAATATCCCTTCGGTTAATTTGGGTCAGCTACCCTGGTTGTGCCCCCTCCAGGATCCTGCCCACTCTAAGCCCCTTGATGAGGGAAGGAGGAAAGCATGTTAGAGAGACAGCATTAACCAGAACACTGTTCTGAGAGGGACCAATCTGACTTTTCTTTAAGCCGCAGCCCGTGTCACACCGAGGTGAGGATGCCGCGGGCCGTGCCCGTGCCGGGAGCGCTGTCCCCGGGAGGCTCCGCCCGGCAGCCGAGCGGGCACAGAAAGCTGCCGCGCCCGGGCTGCCAGCGACCGCCCTGCCGGCGGGGCAGGTCCCTGTGCCGGGGGAAAATGCCCGGGAAATCGGGCTATGGGAGGAGCTTTAGCTCATGAACCCGGGGAATGCACCGCCACAACCCGGGCTCCTTTTGTTTGGGCTCCTTGGAGGCAGCGGGGGCTCGGTCGGTCCCCTCCTTCCCCCTGGCCTTTTTCTCCCCGCGGTCCTGCTCCTTCCCTGGCTGCCGGCCCTGTCCGGCCCTGCCCCGCCCCGTTCGCCGCTTCCCCGAGGCAGCTCGGCCCCAGGGCCCCGCAGCGCTCCGCTGTTTGCCCGCGGAGCCGCTCCGGGCCGGCAGGAGGGACCCGCAGCCGCCGCCGCTCGGGGATCGCGCCCGGCCCGCCCCGGCAGCCGCGCAGGCCCCGCGCAGCTCGCGCCGCCCGCCGAGGGGCCCGGCGGGGTCCGGGCGTGCTGCTGCTCTCTCCGTCCCGCTGTTCTCCGCTCTGCTCCCTTTTCTATCCCACCTTGGCAGGAACACTTCCTTTTCAATCAGTTCTCAGATAAAATACTGTGCTTTATTTTTGTCCGAGAAATCTATGGAGAGCAATCCTCCCCGACTCCGCTTCTAGAAGAGGACGGGACAGTCAGACCCAATATACGGCTGTAACACAGTTCATAGTTACATGTGCATACATACATGCTTTTATGCATTTTATTATGGTTGGATTACAGTATCACACTTAAATGCAGAGTGAAGCTTTTTTGTTGTGCAGCCCTAGAAACTGTGCCAAAATTAGACCATAACATTGGCCAGCTCCTCAATGCTACTAGGGATCTTCTTAGTAAATATGCAATTATTTTAAGTTCAAGCATTGTGGATAGAGTGTTATCATCATTAATGTATATTAGCCAGTTGTATATGTACTATATGTATCTGGAATTATTTAACTCTGATGGTTATCACATTTGAAAGTCACACATTTCTATTACTACTCCTTTAGGTTAGATTGCATATCTGAGAAGACATGTATTAAATTACATGTATATATAACCCTTCATGATAAGGCAGGCAAGGTGTCTAATGATAACATAACTAAATGTTTAGATTGACATCTTATTCCAGACGAAAATTACTATTGCATTAGAATGCTAAATATAGTGCTTAACTAAAAATACTTCCCCATTGTTCCTTTAAATTCTTGAACAGAGCTCAATATTGGCATTTTACTGAAAACAAAATATTGTGACAGTATTAATGATTCATAACTGGAGCATCATCTATCCCCTCTAAAAGACTGCCTCATTCTCTCATAGGCATTCTAGACATAAGATGGAGTTTTCTTTCATTACCCATTTATTTCAATTTCCAGTTATGTTTTGTGTTTTTGACCACTAGTATGAATCTGCCAACCAATGGAGCCCTACAAACTCCCCTTCCTCTGGGTACTTGCCAGCTGCTAGCTAATATTTTGAATATTTTTTAGTCAGCACTAGCTAATTCCCCTGGACAGTTCTTTGGTTCATCATTTGGCAAGCAAACAACATTTACATCACCTGTGTTGTTTTGTTTCATATTTTCTATCTTTACTGTCGTTCTCTTTTGGTGACCTCTTACTGCTTGAAAGTCCTGATGTAGCTTATTTAATCAAGAGGGACATACAACAAAACAGAAGATACTTAGCAATTAATTGATTATGAAGGGGTCTAAAATTACCTGGTTGCCTAAGGGAATACTGTATTCCCCCAAAACAGTCACAAGCTGCTGTGCTTAGAAGATTTGCAGGAAGAGAATGATATGAGAGATTTTGATTAAAGGACCAAGGGTAGATATTTCTTGAGTAATGGGATTTGTGCCACTCTATTATGTTCAAAATTCAAAACTCAAGATTACATGTGACTTTTGTCATTATCCTTTTAATGAAAACTACAGTATGTGGCTGTGAACACAAATCCTGCTAAGTAAACTCAGGAGAATTAGTTCACTTTACACTAGGATTCCAATTACTGTGGAAAAAATATGAACAAGAAGGAATTGAGCCACCGAAACACTACAAAATTTTGCTGTAAGGACATAATCAGGTACATTTTTTATTTCATTGGTGGATTCCTTCTTTCTTCTGTCTACATTATGTGAGAATAAGAATGAGCAATACAAATTTCTGTAGCAACACTGTCTTTCACCCAGATATCTCAATGGATTTTGAAAGTAGTGATTGATAAGTCTCGCAATTACTAAGGTACTAGAACAAAGCACAAGTGCCCTGCCTGCCTTAGAAATTAATTACAGCCAATACAAAATTTAAGAATAGTGATAAGAAGCAAGGCTTGGTTTCAGGCATATATGTTTAGTAGGGAGGTAGCTATTAATTGTACTTTAAATTTGAAAATTTGACTACTATTCTAAGGTTAATCAGCTCCCTGGGAACTGCTCCACTGTTTTTGCAATGACTAGTAACCCTGGTTCCCCGTTGCTGGACAAAGATAATTAAGAACATCTAAGAACATTTAATTTCACTTGGAGAGAAATTTAAAAATATGTTTATTTCTTCCATTTTTAACCAGCTACCTCACCAAAGCAAACTATTATTCATTATATTAATTCATAAGAATACAGAACTTTGTTGTTTTGAAATGTACTGGATTTTGAAAGTGGTGTAAATGATGAGGTATAGACTATTAACAGTATTATTAAGTTCTGAAGTAATAATATCTTAGCATATTATAAAATCTATTTCTTTATAGTAGAGTTGATTGCATTATTCCCATTAAGAAGGATTTTTATTCAATATCAGATATCCAATAAGAAAATTTTATCGGCATAGTATAAGAGTTGAAGAATTTTGGGGGCTGAGCAGTGTGCTGTATCATAAAGATTGAAAAGCCCTTGGGTTTTTTTTTTTGCAGTGGCACTGAGTTTCTGGATGTACTTTCCCATGCTGAATCAGAAAGAAAATATTCTAGTCTATCATATATGCCATGAAATTATATGAATTTTTAACTTAATTTTAATTATTTACAACTTAATATTTATGTTGGCTCATTATTTGCATATTCATATGTTTGTGCTTATCCTTCTAACAAAAGCAATAGATAGTTCTTACTGACTTGATTTAACAGTGATAGTAATTACAGAGATTCCCATGCTCACCATTGCTATGACTGAAATTCTCTGGGCAACCTAATTAAGTGCTTCACTGCCCTCTGACTAAAGAATTTCTTCCTCACATCTAACCTAAAGCTCTCCTCTTTTAGTTTAAATCTGTTTCCACTTTGTCCCAACACTGTCTGTCAGTTTAAAAAGCACTATTATTATAAGTCCCCTTAAAATACTGAAAGGGTGATGGCTGTCATCAAAATAGTAATGACAGTCATAATAATCTCAATAAACTTTTCTGCACACAGATCAAACTCAGAGAACTTCCAAAATAAATTGCTGATTAGGGTGACAGCCTTTAGAGAAGAGCAAGATCTACTTTTAGAGTGCTTGTCATGATGAGATTAGTCTATAAAGCTTGAAAGACCTCAGTTTTTACAGAAGGTGATATGACTTTCCAGCAGCAATAATCTCAATTCTTCTCCACAATCCTACTCAACCACTTTTCATTTATGCAAGTGAGTGTGAGGGGGAATCTTCCAGAGAAATAGGGTAAACAAAGTCATAATTCAAGACTTTCTCTCATGCCAAATCTTTTAAGTCGTTCTGTCTTACTAGAGAAGGCAAGACAGGAAAAAACTCTCAAAATGCTAACTCATTTTAAATCTTGGTTTTCAATAATTTCAGAGTGTGATTGCAGCAGAACCAGAGAACCAGAATCTGAGATTCATTCCAGCTGCTTTCATAGGTCCACATTTCCTTATTTTCTGATGTTTCTACACTTTTTGCTCTACAATAAATATCAAATTTTTCTGATCAAGCACTAACTTGAAAAATATATTGAAGAATGTGTTAGTTTTTAAAACACATCAAATTTCATTTGTGGAAAAGAAAAATCCAACACGGGACATAGTGTCCAAGTCTGAAATTAAGTTACAAGCAAGCATAACTCTTCTAATGACTTTAAAAATAGGTACTGTTCTGATAGGATTGCTGCAGTATATCAGATGCTTGCTTTTGATCAGCAGGAGCTGATAAAAAAGCAGTGCTGCAGTATGGCAGGGGCAAAGGCTACTCTCCAATGGCTTTTAAGAACATAGCTTGCAGATCTGCTAGTAAAATACTATTGATTGATAGAGTCAGCATTATGTCATCTGGCAGGCACACTATTTAAAGAATGAAGTCATTAGCAGTCTGCTGAAGGATATATATCCTTAATATTTGTTATTAACAGCCATAAAAGTGTAATTCTTACACTGTCAATAAAAGAGTAACACATACAGCATTTGTAGACACATATATGCCAGCTGTTGTGTACAACCCATTCACAAATGTTCTTGACAGTACAAGCCTACAGTTTCAATAAGAATCATGACTTTTCTTTAATCAATATATAAATACACATATATAATCCCAGCTGGCATCATGATAATTTTTTTTATTATACTATGTTCCTTTGCTATTTATGAAATAATAAAAGTGGTATTTTAAAGCATTAAAAAAGACATATACAGTAACTGCTTCAAAATTATGAGATAGATTCTTGTATAGGAGATCAGGGCTTTTAAATCATAAAGTAATTCAGGCGTTTTTATCAAAAATAAAATCTACTATTGCATCCAGGATTACCTACTGATTTATCACTACTTTATTCTGTGAAATAAGAAGAGGTTAAATGTTTCAGGCTGGAGTGAAATAGAAAATAGAGGGATACATTTCATTCTTCATGTTATGCTTAAAATATTGTTTGTATCCTGAATACCGAGAGCCTGAATAAAAAAGTTAATAGATCTTTTGATGCAACTCCTCAGGTAGTTACGATATCTGCCAAGTGAAGCAGGACTTGGTACAGCAAGCAAGCATGCATGATCTCCAGGGGAACCTGAGGACTGCAAAAATTGTGACAATAGATGAAACTAGTTATTTTAATGTCAAGAAACACTATTGCCTTTTTTTTTTATTATTTTTTTATTCTCTTTTAAATGAACAATTTAGTGGTCCTGATCTGATAATATGATACCATTTTTTAGACTCAGTTTAGATATTTTTTCCTCCTGTCTGGACACATATCTAGTAGTCCTAGAAGACAATATTTGGAAACTACACCTGTCACTAAAAAAGGAAATTACTCCATTCATGAGTACATTTATGAATTCATATCCAGATACTTCCTTGATCATTAGAGAAAACTCAATTAATAGAGTTTATTGGCTGTCATCTGGTTGTTCTTCATTAGTTTGTGCTGAGTTAAACATGGATTTACATTTTTTAACTATATCAAGTTATCTTACTCTGCATTTGACACAAATAATGTGAAAACAGGCTGATAGATACAAATGGACCAAAACATGTATTTTGCACAGGGAGTAACTTTATTTTCTGGCTGACTTGTATCAGAAAAACGTTTTGTACATGTTCTATGGCTTGTGTAAAATGCACAAAGTAATGAGGCTCATAATTACCATGCTATTGTCATTTCAAAGCATTGAAATGCAAAAATTAGCATTATCATTAGTTCCACAAGTTTTTTCCACATAATGAAAACAATTAATCAGTATAAACTGAATGTTTCAACTGACTAGCAAGGAATGAATTCATAGACTCCTTGGAGGTAGTACTTGCACATATTTTTTACCTTCTCCATTGTGCATGTATGAAGATATTAGTTGTCTGTTCTGGTGTCCAGGCATAGAAAATGAAGGTAAAATAGAGCTTATTCAAACTATTTGCTTACCCTAAGGCAGGATCAATTATATCTTCATCAGTCTAGATTAGAAAAAAAATATAAGTTTTTTTTAGGATTGATTTACATAGCTCTGGAAAGTCATAACTCATCTGAGATTGCATGTTTTTATGTTCCTTTTGTTAAACCTATTTGACTCTCCATGGGCTTGGAAGCAGTTTATTCACTTATTCTTGAAAGTTCATCATGTTATTTCCTCATTCCTCACCCTAAGCTTAGCAGGCATCAGTCTTTCAATCTTTTATCAATGCTGAGGTCTTTCTAAGCCTCCAATCACTCATGTTTCTGTCCCCTGATTACCTCCAGCTTATGCACAAAACTCCATGCAGCTCTCTAAACAAGGCTTATTAATGTGAGAGAAAAAGATTACTTCTTATGTTGCAAACAGCAGGAGATGTCCCTCCTGTGCAATATGACATTTAAACTTCTGCTCAGTTTGTATGTATGAAATTCCCAGGTTGCCTCTGAACTATTGCTGCCTGTCTGGTTACTCCCCACTCTATGTCACATTTATTTTTCTGAGGTGTGGTGTGTCATACAGGAGTTTCCTTCTTACTTGCCACTTCACTGTCTGATTTGTCTTGGACTCTTTATTCTAGTCCTTTTTCCTAGTGGTCCCCAGGGCTTCATTTCATGTGCCACTTTCATAAATATTCCCTTTTTTCTACCATTCACAAATGTAATAGTAAAAATAAATCATTCTTTTGCCAAACCACTCTTGATAGAGCCCTTCATTCTGACAGGGAACCACTTATAACAACTTTCCAAGTACAATTTTTCTGCTGGTTTACACCCCTTTTATCTGCATCATGCTTTTCTAGCTTGTTTATCAGAATGTCACATCAAAAGAGGAAAGGGAAGTTATGACATCTGCTGCTTTTCCTCTCTTTTTAGGGCCTCCTAACATGTCAGACAGGGTGATTAAAATGGTTGACAGTATGTAATCATAATAAATCCATGATGACTTCTCACCTCTTTCTGTTTCTCCATGTACTCAAAGGAGTTTATTCTAGTTTTATTATTGCAGTCAAGAAGTCTACAAATATAAACACTTGGTTCTTACCTTTCAAAGAATAGAAGTGTGTTTACACATTTGTTTTCTGAAATTTCAAATATTATTAAAATTTCTCCAATTGCTAAAGGCCGTTTCTAAAGGCTCCCACTTTATACTCGCGGTAAGACTGAGTACCTTACCTACTTAACTGCCCCCTAAACTACTGCTTTCTTCTTCTTGCCTATTCTTACTGCTTGGTATTATTATTATTTTTTTTATTTATGGTTGACATGTTTATAAATACAAATATAGCTGTATTAAGCAGTCTCATCACAGTTGTTTTTCTCAGCTTTCGTATACTTTATTTCAGCTTTTCTATTGTTACAAACCGATTTTTCATAGAAGACCAAAGGAAGCTATACCTCTGTGAATAAAATGTATCAGAACCCAGAAAGGTTCAAAATACACCCAAAATACATTATTAAAACCAAATGAGGTTGGATGTTGGTGCCAAAAAAATTGCTATATTTCTTTTAATAGTAAAAGAGGTAAAGAGAAAAGAAAGAATGAAAAAAAAGAAAGAAAGAATAAAGAAAGAAAGAAAGAAAGAAAGAAAGAAAGAAAGAAAGAAAGAAAGAAAGAAAGAAAGAAATGTGAAACAAAGAAAGAAAAAGAAAGTGAAAGAAAAAAGGAAAAAGAAAGAAGGAAAAAGAAAGAAAGAAAAAGAAGTGTGCATGGGGGTAGAGCGACAAGAGAGAGTGACAGGATTAGGTAGAAGCCAATCACCTGTACAAGGGTCCCAACGCTGTCTCATTGCTCCTCTCCATCTGGTCTGCAGGTGAGGGTCCCTTGCCGCTGCACCACATCAGAAAGTGAAGACTCCAATGGATTAATATACATTTTGGACCAGGTGAGAACATCCAGGTGCCTCCTGAGGGAGCCAGGTCTGACACTGTCATTTCCACACTGTGCATCTGTTGTGTCATGGTCTGGTGCAGGGTCTGGGGACCCCTTGGGGGGCCTTTGATGGGCCATGTCACCCCTCTGCTGTGGACAGGCTGTTCTGGGGTGCAGGGGCTCCACAGCTGAGCTCTGCACAGCGGAGGATGGGTGTTCACTGAGTCTCTGACCAGACCAGAGGCTTTTTCTCCCCACACCCAGAACCTCACCTCCCCCCAGCCTTTGGTGTGAGGGTCTGTTCCAGCCTGGCTGCTGAAAGCCCTGGAGCTATGGTCTCCATCCTGAAGGTGCTAAGCCTGATCCCTCTGTGAGTGCATTTTTGCCCCCCAGTGCAGACCTGAGTCACTATCTCATCTCCATCAAGAATGCTTCAGGGCCTCAGTCAGGATGCCTATTCAGGGCATGGCGATCTTCTCTGCAGCTTTTGTAATACAGCTTTGCTATAACAGGCAAAGGTCCTTCATGAAGATATTTAAGCCTTAAATTATAATGTTTGAGTCTCCAACACCTATTAATAGTCTCTTATTAAAATCAAAATTATTTACAGAGAATAATGAACTATTTGTTTATAGAATAAGCTTACAAAGGCATTTAGTCCTGTAGAAATTGCATAGAATATTACAGTTTTCTTGAACTGTGGTAATTGTTTGCTGAAGAGTTAAGACAGGTTTAAGATTTGCGTCATCCACCTATTCTTTGGGTGACTGATGCATTTGTCTCAAGCTATTAAGTTTCTATTAGATATGAACTGCTTATTGTTTTCCAGGTAGTTTGATTTCTTTTTGAAGAAGTTATTGTCTCTAGAGAAAAAGCAGTTATGAATTTAAGGTGAGACATTCTCTAATCCAGTCTTTTCATATGCAACAAACAAATACTGAATCCAATTCACAATTTTAAATAGGTAAAAATGTTTTCTGAGAAACTTATGTAAAAAGAGAAACCATACAGTTACATTCCCAGATCACATTATCAAACTGTATTCTGAATTTCTATAAAGTAAAGTTAAATGTTTAAAAACTACAGTATTATAGGAAGGTAGTCTGGTGTCACTCTAGAGGCAATGCAATTTTATAAATTGTGTTGAGGTAATATTTTGCTATTGTGTATGAGTCTGAGAAAGTGAGAGCTATGAGTTCTTTATGTATTTGGAAATATGGGAAATGGATTGCCATCTTGGAGATGTAAGAATAAACGATATTTCATCTAAAGATATAAAACAAGGAATAATTTCATCAGAAGTTAAAACACTCATATGAGTGTTGACTAAAAGAGAATCAAGAGGTCTTTTAATCCCTGGCTGTGGGAGAATTGTTTGAACCCTGGCTACAGAGGCAAATGCTGATGTTTATTGAATATTAACCTAAGATTTATCTATTTTAGAAACATCTATCACTTACAAATACATTTTTAATCATGTGTGCAGCAGCAGTCTCTCTGGGATATTTGAGTACTAAGGCTTAATCTCAAGTATAGTATGTTCATCTAATGTATGAGCTGAGTGAAATGGAGAGACCTATGTTCAAATTCACAGATTCAAATGGAAAATTACACTTCAAGAATAATAAACAAGTATTTTCCCTCCCCCTTCACTCTAATTCATGTCTCTCTTTTCCTTCAGAGCAGCTACTATGCCAAAAACACAGGCTTCACTGAAGTGCTGTCAGGTGGGTTAGACATAGCTGAAACGGCTGATTTAAAGCATGATACAGGCTCAGAATCATATGGAGTTCCAGAGTTTGACAGTCAACGCAGTTTATTAGCAACTCATGCTGCAATAATACTTGAATTTATTGAACATTTCATGCAGGAGTTAACTTAATCCCATGCACATTGCTGACCAGATCTGATAGTCTCTTCAGAAGTGTGAACCAGTGCATAGGACTGAAAGATGACAAACAGATCGACAGAAATACATCACTTCTAAGTCTTCTACTAATGTGTTCTATTTTCCTGTGAATTAATATTTAAGTAAAGGTACCAAAAGATTTTTTTCTCCCTAAACTCTTCTAGAATGCTGCTCAGATGAGGCCTGTCAACTTTCTAACTCCAGTGATTTTGCACCACACCTTTATTTAGTTAGTCAATACAAATTAGGTATATGGAGAATATAAGTGCTATGAAAATAAATTGAATAATAATGTAATTGACAGCAAAAGAGATGTCAAATCCTTTAAAAATGTTTTGTTAAACCTGCAAACAACAATAAATATTTAAATTGCCATATGATTGTGTCTGTAAACTATATATTTCTGTCCTATCTAAATATATATTTAGAATTACAGAGTTTTGTATGTTGGAAATAGTCTTCACAGTTCGTGTAGTCCAAAGAGTTGGACTACAAAGGAGTTAGAAAAGGTTCATGGCTTTGAATGTATTTTACCTATCAAGTTAACCCACTGGAAGTTTACTTATTCCTCTTATTTTGCACCTAGGTTAGACATTTGTGGGTACATTTGAAAGGAAAAGGAAATATGAGAATTTAAATGGAAAAAAATTCTGAAAATTAGGCATTTTTATTACATTTCGTGTCTTACAGTTGTTTTCTCTAATTTAGTATTTGGGGTACCTGCACACTCCTCCCTTGTCTTTCCCTGACCTGTTCCTGAATGTCTCATTAATTGATTGCTTGTAATGAAGTCTAAAATATACTACTTCAGCCCTGGTTTGATTAAGAAGACATGGTTGAGCATCTTTTCCTATGACACATGGAAATCAGTGCTTTTTTGTGTGCTTGTGCAGATACCTGTGTACAATTCCACTTGCTGCAAAGGCAGAGCAGGTGTCAGGACCATGTGGTGGTGATGGTGGCTACAAGGCATGTGACTTTTGTTGGGGTATGCTCTGGTAAAGTTTTAGTTTCCTGAGATTTGGTGGAGTATGCCTTATCCAAAGTGGCAGGCCCCTGAATACAATTGCTATCAGCAGTTTCATTGCTCTTTAGCACTGCAGACAGTACCTGAGAACAAACAAGTATGCAGTTTGCATGGCAGAGGCTGTGGAATTTAAGGTCCTGAGAGGACTGAGCAAGACAATACCAGAATTACATCTGGATTTCAGAAGAGCACATTTCAGCCTTTTCTGTTAGCTGTGTTAGCATATCCCATGGGAAACTGTCTTGGAGTTCAAAGGGGCCCAGGGGAACTGACTCATCTTTAAGCATACCTCTTCAGGGCATGAGAATTGTCCCTTCCTCACAAAGAGTCAAGGCAGAAAGCAAATGTGGATGAACATGGAGTTCCTGATTGAACTCAGACATGAAAAGGATTAGGTAGAAACAAATCACCACAGACAGTGGCTGCAGAAACAGTCTTCATAGAATGGATACACAGACATTGGCAACTCATGTAGAAATGAAATAAAAAGGTCAAAGCTCAGCTGAATTTGATCATCCTGGGGGCCTTTTCTAACCTAAATGATTCTATGATTCTATAATCTTTCTGGGCTCGGGAGTGAGACTGACTGGCCTGTAGTCCCCCAGGTCTTCTTTGCTTCTGTTTTTAAAAAAAGGCATTATATTGCCCCTTTTCCAGTCAGTGGGTACCTCACTGGGTCACCATGACTCTTCAAGTATGATGGGTAGTGGTTTAGCCACTTCATCTGCCAGTTCCATCAGGACCCATGGCTGCACATCTCATCAGGTCCCAGGTACTTGTTCCCCTTCAGGTTCCTTAAATTGTCTCAATTCTGTACTGCTCCTGTGGTGGTAGGTTCTTAATTTTCCATGTCCCTGCCTCTGTATTCTGAGACTTGGGAAGTGTGGCTGGAACACTGTGCTGATGAAAATTGACGTCAAAATGTTCTTGAGTACCTCAGCCTTTTCCATGTCCTGACAACCAGTTCTCCCCTTTTCTTTTGGAGAGGGCCCACATTTTCCCTAGTCTTCCTTTTTGTTGAGGTACCTAGAGAAGCTTTTCTTGTTGCCTTTGACATCCCTAGTCAGATTAGTTCTACCAGCTTTCCTGACTCTAGCTGCTCAGAGAAGTTCAATGTGTGTTGGGAGCATGCTCTTGCAGCCAAGGAGACCAAATATATCCTGGGCTCTGTTGGCAAGAGTGTAGTCAGCAGGACCAAGGACATACTCACTCTGTTTGGCACTTGCAAGACCTTATCTGGAGTACTGAATTCTGGTTTTGGGCTCTGTGCTGCAAGGATATTTATGTTTTGGACTAAGTCCAGGAACAGTCACCTAGATGGATGAGGGCTGGAGTACAGGTTATATAGTGCAAGGTGGGGAACTGGAGTTGTTCGCTATCGAGGAAAGAAGGCTCACAGTAGACTTTGTTGCTGCCTATTGATATCTCACTGGAGGATCCAAAGAGCTGGAGCCAGACTCCTCCTAGAGGTGTACAGTGATAGGACAAAAGCAATGGATATAAGTGGGAATGTAGGAAATTCTAATTAAAGGCTAGGATATAGTTGGTTGGAGCATGGTGTGAATAACACCAAGGTCACAGGTTTTTGATACCCATATGGGCCAGTCACTGCAGTGCTGAAATTGATGATCCTTGTGGGTGCCTTCCAACTCAGAATATTCTGTGATATTTATCTTTTTTATTATAGTGATGATCAGATGCTGTAAAATTTGTATGATGAGTCCAGATTTGACTAGCCATGGCTGTGAGTAACCTGGTCTGCTGTAGACTTGCTTGATCAGAAAATTGGCACAGCTAACTTCTGGATCAGATTTCAGTCTTAAATCATTCTGCCATTCTCTGAAACCTGTACAGTGGGTGGGAGAGGGAAGACTTAGGAATGGCAATACCAAAAATATATCAGCAAAGGAACACTAGATGAAGGTATAGTATGATGAATTATTTTTCTTTCAGCTGCAAATTTTTCAAAATATTTATCACATAAGTTGTTAAAACAAAAATCTGAAGTCTGAGGTCTTCTCTGGGGTAAACTGGACAAATTTAAATTTACCGTTTCTTTTGCAAATTTCTTTGTTTTTTCTTAGAACTACTTGAATGAATAATCTTAGTGGCTTTATTCTCCAATTATTGCCTTTGTTCTTTCTTTAAAAATTCTTGTCATTTTAATACACAAAAGTTTTAGAACATCTGCAGAAAAAATCAAGAATGGTTATAATGCCATTGATTATCTATGCTTAACACTGTACTTTATTTAGCAAAGAATAAAATTACTCAATAATGGGTCATAAGTTCCAGGCTAATTGATCTTCTTTCATCTGGTGAGATTGCCTTAAACAATAATTAGTTCTAGCTGTACTTTGGATATCCAAGTGGAAACATTGAACTGTATATCTTACATTTATCACAGACCCTGGTAAGCAAAGTTGTTGAAAAAGCCATATAACAAAAATAAACATCAAAATGAAGCAAATTTTAACTATTCCATGGCACAAAGAAATTAGCAAGAAAGATGAGAATTCTTAATGCTACATGGTACTAGAAGAGACCAGTCAAGCACAAAAGTTTGTTTTAAAACATAAAACTTTCTATCCTGAAAACCATGGGCAGTTTCACAAGTATAAATTCTCTCTCCACTGATAAGCATCAGAATCACACTTTATTTGAGACTCTGAATCCATGTCAATATTCTAAAATGCATTTGTGAAGAAAATTTCATTTGTTATGTAGTGAAGGAGCTTTACAGTTTGCTTTTAAGTGACTTTGATTAACCCCAACAACAGCTTAAAATACTTCAGAGTTGGAACTTTTCAAGAAGATGTAAGATTTCCATAAATGAATCAAAGGAGAAAAAAATCAGAAAACCATAGCAGCTATGAGGTGGTTGTATAAATTAACTACAAACCAGTAATTAATAGAATTATTTTCTATTACAAACTTCTAACAAAACTATAATCATAAACTTTAAAACTTTTCTAAATAAAAATGGTCCATTATAAAAACATGTTTATATATAACTATATAAATACATACATATGTGTGTATATGCGTATATTTTATTTTTAGTGTATATAATTTCTGAACTTTTGATGTGACTTCAAAAAATTAAAATCTAGCAAAGGAATTAATGAAGGCGCACTGATGAACATTAAGTTCATTGAATGTCAAATTGTGTTGTTTCCCAAATGTTAAAATAGCACTTAATAGCCTTTGATGCAGCAAAATAAAATAGATGTTTTCTTTGATATGCATGTGCAGAACAAAGATGGCTTTGAAGTCTGTTTTTGTGTATTCCTTTAGCAGCAAAAAACTGACATATGATGGTAAACTTCGGTTATTTGAAAGTATGAAAGCACATGAGACTTAAAAGGAAAAGTAGGACAATTTTCTTGGCAGAAAAGTAATGCTACCTTTAGTGTCAGTGATGCTAATTGACTGCACTTGAACTTTCCTAAGGCTTTAGGTGATCAGTTTGTTTAAACTAAAGGGATGCTATTGTGGATAGACTTTATAAACCATAAATGATGTAGAGAAATAATAAAATGCAGTTGGAAAAGGGAATGATTTAAAGTGACTTCTCACTCATTTTGGGTACAGCTGCTGTTTGACAGTAGATTTTTGAGAACACAGGCCTCCACCAGATAATAAAATGTATGTATGTCCCTTTGCACATTCTGAAAAGGGATGCAGAATCTGATACATTGCCTTGTCTTGATTAGCTTCATATGAAGTCTGTAAAAAGCTATTTGAAAGGATATTTGTCCTGCACAAAGACTAAAATAAACCAAATCACCCTACCGCTTTGTAATATTTAGATACAACCCAAAAACTTTCTGTTCATTTTTTCTGCACCTGTACTTCAGATCTGCTAATAAAATACATTTTGTTTCAAATGCCCTTTGTGAAACTTTCTGTCTGCCAGCCAAATAGTTCTTCAGATTCTGTGCCTCTCTAAATTTGCTGTAAATCAGCAACAATTTCACAACTGTTTTATATCTACATTTTGATGACTGATGAATACATGAAATTTCTTTCACTTTTCTTATGTCTCTATATCCAGCCTAAAATTAGGTTTCTTTGGAGAACCTTTGATGTTCTTGTTCTCCTGTTCAGAGACATTAATGATATGCTTATCGTGTCATTCTCAACCAAGTCATTCTATGATAGAATTAAATGAATAGAATATCTAAAATACAAGCTGCACTAACCTGAAGAGTTTCTCTTATTTCCTCCAAGTATTGGAAAAATATGATTACTTTTTCTGTCTCCTAGAATCTTCCCTGCTACTTTAAGTTTTTCTAGGGAATTGATGGCTCATGGATATCCTCAGCCTGTAGTGGTCTCTCAGGCTGCTTTGTGATGTCTGTGGCAGCAGAGCTGGTGAACACCTGACAAAGCTTTCAGACTCATGCCTTCTGCCATTGTTCTTTTTTCTCTCTGCCCTTTCCTGACTTTCCATAACCTCCCACCACTCCTGCTGTCTCTGCCCTATAAAAAAGACCTTTCCCATTGGCTCAAAGTAGCCTCTTTCCAATCTAACAGATGTGGAAATTCTTCTCAGTTGTAATTCCCAATGATGTCATTGAGGATCTGAGACCTGAGTATTCAGTAACTGTTTTGAAAGAGGTTTCCTACAGCAGTCTCAGTTTACAATCAATGGAGAAATAAATATATTCTAGCTCTCTTCACTAGTATCTGTTTCATGAATACTTTCCTAGGCTTCTGAGTAATCTGTTAGGACCAAAATATGCATGTTAGCATGTGGATGCCTAGAGTATATCTGTTGGTTTTGAATACTGAAGCAGGAAGGGAATGCAGAAATGAAAGGGGGAAAGAAAAAAAAAAAAAGATGCCAAAAGCATATTCTGTAGTCTTTAATATTTAATACTTTTCATTTCTTCTGAAAGGATGATGTCAATGTAAAGCTAGCTCCTGTAACAAATGGAAATGGGGAATAAATGAGAGAAGCATTATCAGCTAGATGTCCTGCCAGTGTATGTGGAGGTAGTAGTAGATGGTTGTTTTTAGGTATCTAGGTCTACCTAGGACTCCCTAAAGTATCCTAGGGAGACAAATACTTTGAAAGTATTTGTCACAGACCTAACAAAACATTGATTATTTACATTTTGAAGACTCAGAAAGACATTTCTTATTCTTCCAGCCTTGGTGTAGCCACGGTCTGAAACTGTATTTAATTAGTCTGGATTATTGAGGATTGGAATTTTCCTGTTTTAAAAAAGGATACAATTACACTTTAATGAAAGAGTAGAAGGCTGAATCAAGTCCAGAAAATGTTCATGATGTGACATTTGAAGTATATTTGCCATTGAATGAGAACTTGTCCAAGAAAATGAAAGTTACATATGGTACAAGGAAGGAAACAAATCAAGGTTTGTGGTCATAGGTTTTCTATCCTAGTAAAATATCTCTGTAATACAAACATGTTGGCAGGAGACCCCGGTTTACATTTCATTTCAAACTCCTAGAAAATTACTTTGACTAAAAGTAAAAGACTTGAATGAGATGAAAATTAAATAAAAAGATGATGTTATCTTGAATTCTCAATGGAAGCTATTGTCCTACATAATTTATAGCAAGTTTTTCTTTGATCTTTTATGTTTACAGAGAGTATTACTAGTGAATACAAATTTTAAAGCTAAAATATTCCCATTAATTCTACAATTTATACTTAAAGTAATTATTTGGATTTAGTTTATTATGAGTGAGTGAATGTTGTAGTGACAAACCAGTCATTAAAAACTAAATCTATGCTTCTACATCTACTTACAAACTCTGCCTACAGGGTTTCCATCTCAGTATCTGAATAATAATCTGCAGTTATAACAAACATGCAGCTTACAGAAAATCAGTCACTATTTTAAGCTAACAAATTACCTGATTCTTGCTCTGTCTGCTGTTTAGGTTTACATTTATCTGGCATTCTCGGGAACTCTGACCTAATGGGCTTACACATTTGTTGACTTTTCTTTAAATTCCCAAAGCAGTATGCCAGAAGAACAATGAAACAGTTGAAAATATTTAGTTGTATTTGATAACTGAAAGAAAAAAAATCTTGAAAGAATTAAATAATTAGACCAAGACCGTGCATACTGGCAAGAAAATTAATAAAGTCATTTCACTCCATCACTAAGAAGCACAGACTGGTAAATTCTACAAAGTACTTTTTCTTACAGGCACATCTGGAAACTTCTCACTTCTTATAGGTCAGAGAAAAATCACTTTATCAGATTAATTAAGTTACATCAGAAAGATAACATACAACTTTGCATGTGTAAAAGACTGGAATCTTGAAAAAATTCGGTGAGGATTATCTGTGCTTTTATTTCAAAGAAAAAAAAAAAACAACCAATATTAATGACCCTGTCTGTTTTCTAGTTACTGTAGACTTTTGGTGATTCCTTTAACTTAGATATCTGGCATGGATTTTGTCAAGCAGTAAGTGTATAATTTTAAGGGTGCCATTAAATGAACTGGAACTAAAGGAAAACTAAGTCTTAAGATCATTTCCCTTTTCTTTCTGGGTACAGCAGAGTGCTCCAAGCTTAGCTGTGCTTAGAGGATTATATATGTATTGACACCTCCATCAGTTACAGACTCAATCTAACTCATGAGCCTTGAAGAGTTCGACTTTCTTTGTAACTGAAGCACATTGTCACATTGTTCTTACGAAATTTATGAAGCCAAAAAATTCTTATAAAGCATAAATATTTAATTTGAAAATTAGAGTTTCTTTCCTTAATCTTTCAAACTTTTATGAATGAGAACACAGTCCTTCTGAATGCATTTTAGAGATTAAACTATTGGAGATCAGAGTATGTAGTTACACAATTATTTGCACAACCTTGCAGAAGATGGAAAACACAAAAAAATGGGAAATTAGGAAAACATTTCAGATTCTGACTGAAAAAATGCTTTAATTTCTATTTAAAATTTCAACATGACATGCTATTTTTCAAATAGCATTGAATTTCCCTTTCTAGCAAAAACACTCAGCTAGTAAAACTGGAGGGAAGAATATTGATATTGCCTGTTAAATTTTCTCCATATCAATAACTATTCAGTGTCTCTTATTCTATTCTGGATATATATTTTAAAATATTAACTTAGTTTTTAAATCAATAGCCTTTTTTTGTAAATTGAATTTTTGAAAATAAATTAATAAAATAAAACATTCACTGGGGGAAAAATAGGTGATTGTGTATCACCGTCCCAGTGCAAATTGCAAATTAGAGTTATTTGACTGTATTGCATTAGATATATTGTGAGGTTCTCTCTGTCCAGATGATAAAATCATGCCACAATTCAACAGCCCAGGTGGCTATACCTCTTTGCTGCCAGCTTCTCTGCTTCCATTGTAGCCACACCCACAAGGCATTGGTGACCATCCATGAGTCACTATAGAAGTAAAGTATTGGCCATTTTTCTCATTCAGCTATTTTAGAATCTAAAGCCAGTTGGATTGCTTTCTCCTCTGCAAACTGACTCAATTCACCTTCACTTTCAGCAGTTTCTGTGACTTGTGAGGGACTCCACATAGCAGCAAATTCCATCAAATATTCAAAATTGTCTAAAACTATATTAATTTTGGAGAAGGAAAAGATGGATAAGGTATCTCCCCTGTAGATCAGCTCTCTGAGGAGAAAAGGAAAAAGGTGTAATTATTAATAGTTCCCAATAGATGGCTCCTGAAGTACAGAGTTGATGGCAATACTGAGTACAAATACCACATTAGTGTCACGACAAACAGTTTTATCATATCATAAGTCAGTATTACAAAGTACAACAACATGATAACCTAAACCCAGCCCCCTCCAGAGATGATAAACAATGCATCAGGGAACACATACTACAAATGTGTTACATGACACAACTAAGAACACGTGCAACAGCTCTGAGAGCAAATAAACCAGCCTTGTTACCAGTGGCTATGAAACTAATATAATGAATGCATATAAAAGAATTGTTTTAATACACTCCAGTCAGCTCTGTTATCTCAAACCTTCAAACCCTATGTTGGGTTGCAAAAAGGACATAGTTTGATGTGACAGGCAGTTAACACCACACAGAGGCTCGCTCACTACTCTCTGCCTCATACAGATAGGAGAGAGGTGTGGGAAAAAGAAAAAGGAAAATTTGCGGGCTGACATGCAGAAAAATTAATAAGACATAAAATTAAGGGAAAATAACAACAAAAACACAATAACAACAATAATAATAATAATAGAATTGAAGTACACAAAAAAGATTATGCACAATGGAATTTCTCCCCACCCATCAACAGACGCTCAGCCAGTTCTGGAGCAGCAGCTCCCAGCCAGTTTTCCTCCTAGTTTAAATACTAAGTGTGACACCATATGGTAAAGAATACCCCTTTGGCCAGTTTGGTGCAGCTGTCCCAACTGTGTCTGTGCCCTGCTACTTGTGCCTTCCAGCCAACTTACTGGTAGGATGGTGTGAGACACTGAGAAATCTTTGACTTAGTGTAAACAGTGCTTAGCAAAAACTGTAACATTAGTGTGTTATAAACATTATTCTCCTCCTAAATCCAAATATATGACTGCAGCAGCTAGTAGGAAGAAAATCAACTTTTCCCAGCTGAAAGCCAGGCGCAGTACAACAGAGCTAAATTCAGTAAACAGTGCCAAAATAGAACTGTTTAACTCCAGTGGATTTAGATCACGCCTACATGGCGATATGTGACTTCTTCATATCTCATGGAAGTATGTGAGATGAGTCCAATTCAGCACAGTCAGATTCCCAGTTCTGCAGTCCCATCACAAGCTGGAGTCCATGCAGAGATTCCCTGGAGACGGCTCTGAGCTGACACAGTAGTGTCCCAAAGGTGTCTGTTAAATGAAAAGGTTTGTACTTCAGGCTAAAGACCCTGGAAATACTTATAACATTGTATCAAAATTCGAGTTAATTATGTCAGCACCCATTAAACTTGCTTCAAAAGTATTCCAGCATAATTTGAATATTTTCTAACATGGATGGCTACACAGATTTTTTTTTTTTATTCAGCTGACTATACTTTTAACTCAAGCAATTTTTTTACTCTTTACAATAAGTTTTATATTTTCCAACTCACAGCTGTAACATGGTGCTCAGTATCAAATGTCTCTTCTGTTTGTAGAGTCATAAATGTAATGAGTGCTTACTTAGACTGTGACAAAATGAAGTATTCTTGCAGTTTTACTCTAGAAACTCCAGAAGGGGAAAGAAGCAATAATAACAGAATAGGAACAGGGCTGCCTATTTTAAATGCCTGGCAGTTGTCTAGCAATAGTCCCCACAGTATGTGGGAGAGATTCAACATTATGCTGGTGCCAGAACTTTGGTTCTGTTTTCACTTCTGGCAATGTGTTCAGGGAGAAGAAATTACTCAGTTAAGTAGTTATTTCAGATTTACATTGGATACAAAGCATGCAGGATAAAAAATCAGGAAGATGAAACATTATATATATATATATATAATGTAAATTTAAGGAATTAGTACATATCCAAGCTTACCTCCCACTCTGCTCACTGCAGCATCTGTATGTATGAGTCAATTCCACATAATATTAGAAGTCCTTTATATCAGTGTTTCTTTATAGATCCATTAGATTGTAAGCTAAAAGAAAACCATAGATTGATAGAATCTTTATCCATCAGTATAAATATCTTAGCAGGAACCAAAAAAAATAAGATCAGAAGTGAGACATGTAAGAACTGAAGGATCAAAATTTACTGTGTCAAAGGAGCTAACATTTGCAAAGTCAGATTGTGTAAGTGATCATTTTCACAGAGTGAATCAGATTTTGAGACAGTCTGACCTCTCATTGTTAGGGATCCTGAGACATTTGCAAGACTCCATCTCTGCTAAACTTTACTTCCAGGAAGGTTGAACACTTCAGACTTTGCCTGAAGAACAGTTGAGAGAAACTGGTTTGCAGTCCAGGACAGCAGAGTGTGTGGGTGGGTAGAAATTAATTGATACCACAGCATCATGAAAAGTAACTTAAAGAAAGCACAAATGCAGCCTCTCTGAGAACATTAAATTTAAAAAGGACTTTTGTTGCCTTTCTTCACCAAAAAAAAAAAAAAAAAAAAAAAAAAAATCAGCCAATCAATGAACCAGAAACTGTGCATCTGATTGAAATTCTGTGTTGAGTCTCTTCAATAATTCCTTTGAACAATGAAAAGCAGCTTAGAGCTGGTGAGTGGAAAAACAATCCTTTGATGTCAATTGTTTCACTTGGACAGATAAGCTTGACTTTTCTAAGGGAAAGGAGAGAGAAGGTAAATTCAGGTTTAAAAGCGAGTGGAGACTGGGGCACATTGCTAGCTTTTCTAATGAGGTGTGATTTAAATAAAATCAGTATTTCAAAATAGTTATGATATTGCTCAGTTGATAGATAACTATCTTCCTAGATAGTTTGAAATCCAGATTATTTGATTAAAATTACACCTTCAATTTCAATCTGCTTTGCAATACTGTAAATAGTATATTTATTGTTAATTTATTGTTATAATTATGTTTTTTGAAAGTATTCTATTTTTTCCATCACAAAGTTAGCCTTGCAGATAACTTAATTTCACTTGAACTGTCAAAGTGTGTAGCTAATAACAGCCAGTCCAAGTTCCAGAATTACATTTAGGTACTATGATAATTCATTAACAAAGTTTATACATATGCAGAAGTAGAAACATACAGGAAATAATTAAAAACTTTTCCCATCACTTTCAATTTATTTTAAAAGCAGCTTTTTATTTTTGCTGTTATTAGGTCACTTATCCTAAAAGTATTCATTTGCTTTGAAAACGTGCCTATTAATTTTGAACATTTTAATTTTCAATTACTGGGTTTGAACTTTTTTTAGAGGACTAATTACTGTAAAATTAAAACAAACTTTCATTTCTGAGTGAAATAAAATAATTATGGCTGTCTCAGCCTGTTTTTCCCATTTCTTTTGTCATTATACCACAAACCAAAGCAACATCTCAAAATTATTTTTCAAATAATTCAGCTACCCCACAAAATAATATCTCATTTCAATTTCAATATTATAGGTTGATTTTTTTTCCTTGAAATAGTGCCAAGTAATAATTATACAGTGCCATAATACCCTGTGTCTAGTCCTATTAAAAGGAAGGAAAAAATTGCATTGTATACTTTTTAAAACAATGCTTTCTAAATAACAAATTTTAAACCTTGTTATAGAAGATGTAGAAAACTGGGTTAGCTTCTTAATGTATTTTCAGCAATTTATTGAGAGGATGGTACTAACCTAGTTGAAAATGGAAATTACTTTGGAAGTCACAGCTTTAACCTTTTTACAAGAATTGGCAAGCAGCAGTACTCTAACTCCTGATAACCTGTAACTTATTATTGGGGTTTTTAGTCATATATGCTATCTAATGTGTGTTGCATGGAGGCTCTTCTAGATATGCACGTTTCACCCTCCCTTGACCCCTACTAATCAGATACCCAAAATCTCATAAAATTGGTGGGAAGTTTAGCTGTATGTAATTATTGCATTAGTCTTGATATGGGGTTTTGTGTTGCTTTTTTGTAATGCGTGCCTTTCTCTGTCCCATTTGCCATTCAGTAGTGATTAACTCTGATTTTGTATTTGACTTGGTCATACAATAACACTTTAAGAATCATATAAAACTGTAATAGAAAACTTTAATTAATGACTTAGTCGTTTGAAATTTTATTTCTTTAAATAAAAGAAGTGCCGGTATTTTTTCCAGGGTTATGATTTCTCCTTGAAAAACAAACTAAAAGTAACGAACCTAAGAAAATATTTTGTATATCCTAATTTATGGTTCATCATTCATTTTCAGCAGTGACAGCTTCAAAATATGTTTCAGTTCTGACCTCTTAGAACAAAAATTAAAATCTTCATTTTTAATTGCAGCAATTAGCAGTTAAAACATGAATGAAGTCCAAACTTTCTTAACATTAGCATTTCTAATTATCTTATGTCCCATTTTTACTGAGGGTTATGTAGCAATTTAATTGCTTCATAATAACTTGTGATCTATATTTGCAGAATGATTTTGCTTTACTTATTTGCTTTACTTACATAATTTTGCATAATGAAGGTTAGGGTTCATGTTCTTCTGTAGGGTTTTTTTGTTTTGTTTTGTTTTCTTTTGGTTTTTTGGTTTTTTTTTTTTTTTTTTTTGCTTATATGAGGAGCTGAGTTAGGTAATTTCAGCTGATTCATGCATTATTCTTTTTAGTCTTGTATTATGATTTTGTATTATGTCTGGCTGAGATGGAGTTAATTGTCCCCCACAGAGGCCCCACAGCACTATCCTCTGCATTGGTAGCTGGAAAGGTTTGGTATCATACCAGTGTTTTGGCTACTGCTGAGCAGCTCTAGCTCAGCACTAGTGCTCTCTCCCCAAAATTTCACCCCTGAACCAGTAGACTGGGCTTGGGCGAAGTTTTATGAGGGACACAACCCGGACTTCTGGTCCAAAACGACCAGACAGGTATTATGTAACATATGTTGTCAGATCAGATATAAAAACTAAGAAAAGGAGA
Organism: Taeniopygia guttata; assembly: GCF_048771995.1. NCBI lineage: Eukaryota > Metazoa > Chordata > Aves > Passeriformes > Estrildidae > Taeniopygia > Taeniopygia guttata. The sequence continues at coordinate 21,227,692 of NC_133028.1, read as the reverse complement.
AGGAAATAAATGGGGATTTGTTATTTACATTTGCCTTCCAGAGAAACCGCTATAGTGCTAAAGCTCTGCTTCCTGGGAAGTGGCTGGAAATATCTCGGTGATGGAAAGTAGAGAATAAATCTTTGTTTCATACGCTTGTCTGGACTCAACCTTCACTGTTGCTTTAGTAAAATATCTTTATCTTGGCCTATGAGGGCTTTTTTTCATCTTCTGTTCTTCACCCTAGTCCTGCTGAAGAGGGGAGTGATAGAATGGCTTGGTGAGCAACTGGCACTCAGCCAAGGTCATCACACCACAGATCTACATGTGGGTTTATTAAATTTTCACCAAGTCAGTTAACAGAAATTTGAGTGAAAAAAAATCAAAACAGGGATAAAATAATGTAGAATTTATGCAGTTTCAGTTTCAATTGGTTGGTTTTCATAAGCAACTATATGTTCACATTTTAAAAGGAATTTTAAATGGATCTTTGAATTCTCAATGCCTATAAAATAAAAAGCTAAGTAGAAGATGCATATGTTTAAAACTGCAGTTTTACACTCAAGGATAAAATCTTCAGAAAGTTTAATAAAACAAGTATATTCAAAATATTGCCTTTTAATTTATCTCAATTCTTTTCTCAGATACTTTTATGGTAATAAGTAAATTATAGTTTACAGAGATCAGTTTTCTTTTGTATATGGAATCCTCTATGGAGTATAAAAAAAATCTTCTACATTAAAGGATTATAAAAGGCAATCAAAAATGTGAGAAAGTCTAAAAGAAAAATTAAGGTTTCTGTGTCCAAATAGCAAATGAAACATTACATGAGATAGAATATGATGCTATTCTAACTCAGGAATGTTTACACATTTTTAGATTAATAGCTTCTGGAAAAGACCTTTTTTTTCCAATACAAATTGAAATGCATAAAAATTTCAAAGCTATAAAAAATTTCAAAGCTAGAAAAACTTTTTACACTCTATATATTCTCAGGCAAATTTTACCATGTAGATTACACCTAGTCTGATCACAGCCAAATCAAACATTGTCCAATATTTGATAGATTTCCATGACAACATTAGAATATCTCAATCCCAACCTCTTATCTGTATTTCTTACCGCTACCTTGATATTTGCAGGGTGGAAAAGTGGAGGAAAGACAGAAACATGTGAAAAACCTTGCTTGTTTCTAAAGTTTCGCTGGCATTCTGTCATGCAGAGAACAAAACAAAGGCAAAAATCTATGTCACAAAGGCAAAAAAATTCCTTGAAAGATTTCCCCAGTGTTATACAGCAAGGGAAGAGCATATGGCTAATTCTTTTTGTGGTCACCTTAAGCTCTCTACTGATTCCCTAAGTGTGTGTCTTTTGTTTTGTTTTCCTTAATTACTTTTTATTTGTTTGTGGGTTTTTAAAAATTAATTTTTAAGTTATGATATGGAGTATGGGATCTCATATGTAAACAGAAATGCTGAGTACAATTCTCCTCTGGGAAGATAACATTGGTCACATACTGTGTGTGCTAAAACTGTGAATTCTAATGAAATTTGTTTGTGTTCTGCTGGGAACTGAACATTGATTGCACTGGAACTGCTTATTTTTTTGTCTTGGATTATTAAAGCATCTATTCTAAAAATTTTCATAGAAATAAGGTGGAAAAAATGTCTTAAATATAACAAGTACTCAGGACAGTTCTGCTACAGAAACTTGTAGGTTTTATAATATAACTGGATATTAAATTAGTCTGTTAAGTAATGCATAAAAGAAGCCATATATAGACATAATTTGAAACAGATGGACATCACAGGTCTCATGTAAGCCTATGTGATTTGGTCTGTTTGCCGTTCAGAGAGATGGGCAGAAGACTACTAAAATGCAAAAGACATGCTCATGGTCACATCAGAACAACCATGCAAGAACATGTTGTTTCATTAATAAGTCCTGCCTCAAAACAGGGCTTATTGGCTTGAGCAAATACACATTTTGGAGCTTTCCTGTTCTGAGTTTCTTGTGTGTTAATCATCCAGCACATCCTATGTATCTGTATATATATATATATATATATATACAGATATATATATATAGGCCTATATATATATATATATATATATATATATATATATATATATATATATAGGCCTATCTGCAGTTACTTATCCTAAATATCTGGAATATTGTGTCCACTTCTGGGCTGTCTGGTGCAAGAGAGACTCAGAAGTACTGCTGAAAGTCCAGCAAAGGCCCACTAAGATGATGAGGGGATTGGAGCAGCCTCCATATCAGAGCATGCTGAGAGAGCTGGGGCTGTTCCGCTTGGAGAAGAAAAAGCTTAGGGAGAAGTGTGCATATGAATACCAGGATCTTTTCAGTTATACACAGTCACAGGACCATAGGTAAAGGGCACAAGCTCATACACAGGAGATGCTCTATGAACATCAGGAATCACTGCGAAGGTGACTGAGCATTGCCACAGGTTGTCCAGGGAATTTGGGAATTTTTGGATTTTGCAACCTTGAATATATTCAAAAGACATCTGTAGATGGTCCTGTGTAGCCAGACAGCTGTAAGTGACTGTACTTGTGTAGGGTGGTGGACCCAATGACCTTTAACCTGTATGTGCCTTTCCTTAGGTTAGCCTTCTCAGCAGTGATTCAGTCCAAAATCCAGCTCTGGCCCCTCCAGTCTTATTTGCAGTAATATCTTAAACAGCATAGGGAATAGAGCTCTTCAGCATTAATTCTCCTATAATTTATAATGTGATCATCCTAAATGCATGTTAACAAGATTTTAATATAACAGCACTTGATGAAATATATCAAACTAAACTAACTGTAATAAATAGAGCATAAAATGTGTGAGGTAGATATTGTTAAAGTATAAAAATCAATACATTTATTTACTTCTCATCTGCTTCAGGAAGTTTATTCTTAGACACTACTTAGCTGCTATTGAAAGGTTTTTTCCATCCTTTGAAGCATCTGCTGTGAGACATCTATAGACCCTGTTATATTAGCCATCTGGATAGTCCTCTGCAATTATAGAAAATTTCATACAGATATTGCAGGAATTGTTGTTTTGTGAGGTCCTCCTCAATTAGATGTTCGCCAACAAGAGAGCTAGCTTGGATAAATACTTGCAATTTTCTGTTTAATCTGTTTTTTTCTCATGGCTAAACTTCATTCATGTTTGTTAATATCCCATTATATTGCTCGCAAAGGAGCAGAGTAAGTTACGTGTTACTTAAAATCCTAGCATGTATCCAGATTCTGCCAAAATTGTCACCTAAAACAGACCTACCTCTCTAAAAAGAATTTGAAGATGATGCCCATAGTTTAGCAGTTTTGTAGTTGCATGGCTCAGCCATATTATTCTGGTTCGATGAGCAGCTTTGGGTTATACTGTTTGTGTGTTTTGTTTAGTCATATTTTTTTTCTTTTTTATTTGTTATTCATTCACATTTCTTCTGTGATGTAGGACTACTTGATTTGAAGTCAGTCTAACAGGAAAAATATTTTTCTCTAATCCCCTGTGCTTACAGAAAGTGTTTATAGTGAAATAGTAATGTGTAGTTAAATTCATATGAGACTTTACATCTCACATTTCAGAATGCTAAAAATGACATACAGCAACTACTGTAATTTCCTCAAGTGTACTATTACAATAATCTGACAAAGATGTTTTAGTTTGCTGCTATGTGATATTTTATTTGATTAAGTATGTTGATAATTCTTACATGCCTTTAATAGAACAGTTGATATTTTGCAAAAACCCTTCTGAGTCAATGTAAATATAGATTGTCTGTGAAGTGGTGCAACTAGTTGAGGCTCATGAAAGACAAAAAACTTCTCTTCTTAATTTTCTTTTTCTATTTCTTTTTTTCTCTTCAATAATATGAAGAATTCTAACAACTGAGTGTAGATCAAAATTTTAACATCACTTGTATATAAACCTCTAACATGCATGGACATAAAGTTATGACAGTGTAGTATCTAAGATACACTATTACAGCTTCAGCCAACTGAGTATTTGTTGGTTCTGGTTTGAATGAGTTCTATCTCCCCACAGGCACCCTCCTTCCCCCAGTAATACTGACTAGCTTTGTGGAAAGTGGAAGTAAATAATCTGTATAAATACATAAACCCAGAAAAAAAAGATATTATTGCAATAAGTATGTTGACAACAAGCATCACTATTGTTAACCAAGAGCAAAATGCAGGCAAGAAGTTCTGACAATTCATCTGTAATCAGTCGCTTTAAGTTGTGAATTTTCTTGTATCTTGTTTGGATTATAAAAATGAAAGGTGTTTTCTTTTTGTTTTCCTACATTGAAAAATACAGACTATGGCATTCTCTATAAAGTATTTTACAATTTAAAGGACTAAAACTGTAGTATGTAAAATTAACTATTTTAATAAAAAAATAAATAATGTGGATTTTTGAGACAGCTGTAAAAATTAAAACAGTTATCCTCATTTTATGAAGTAAAAATGGATATTTAAAGCATAGAACTGCAGTATAGAAACTCATCTGTGCAGAGCTGGGAACAGAAGAGAAGAAAAGCAGCTCTTCAAACATAATGTCATATACCTTGTGCTAAGAGCACTGAAGTACTTTAGGGAGTTCATGGAAAGCTTTGTTTCACTGTGCTTAGGAGAGTTTTTTCACTGTGCATTGTTTCTGGACTGACAATTCTTAGGAAAGGACACTAAAATACAAAAAAACATAAAAGGCAGTTATTTTAGGGATCCTCTTATATTTGTCACTTCCACATATCATCTTGTTGAGATCCGTGACTTGGGTTTAGGAAATAATATTAATGTTCCCTGGGTTTAGGAAATAATATTAATGCTCCTGTATGAATTTGACCTACTGCTCTTTGAGTGACTGAAATGAATCATATTCTGAGGGTCTTGGAGAGATGTGGTAAATATTAGCCTTGCAGGAGATAGAAGCATAATGTGTGGGAGATGCTGTCCTTTCATAAAAGCTGTAAATTCACAGTGCAGATGATGAGACACAAGTAAAGATAAAAGTGTGCTTTTAAGTGTACTGTTCCTGCTTTTTGAAAAGTAGAATGAAGAATGGAATATAAAGAAATAAAGATGAAAGAAGTCAATTCCTTCCCCTAGAAGTCAGTAATACCTTGGTATTTACACCATGCTTAAGGGAATGAGGTAAATACTCTGTGACACACAGTAGAAGCACTGTTAAAGCAGTTGTTTTTTATTAGGAAAACAGATCTCAAGATTCCTGTACCTATTAGTCAGAGCTGGAAAACAGCAGTGTGACTCTGACAGATTCAAGAATAATTTCATTCTATTTTTCACTAGGATGAAACTGAGAAGTCTTCAGACTGACTAGAAGAAATATTTACTTATTAATTTAAAGCAGTAGAATAAACTGCTTATAGTAGAATAAAGTAGTAGCAAGGAGTTATAAAACTTTTCAAAGCAAGGAATTGAAACAGAATACCTTATGTTCCATATGGATAACCTCGTCATGCATTTGGGGCTTATGTTTTTCCCTGTTGTGCTTTCGTTCTGTTTTGACAAGTAGTTCAACCCATACTGTCAAGTTTAGTATTTGTACTTTAGATTTTGTAAGGTAAAAAGTTTTCATTTTTTTTTTAGGTCTACTTCTGAGGAAGGTAGTGAAAACCCTGGATTTTATGTAGAATATATTTTTTTCTAGTTAATTACCTAACATAGAATTATCTACAATCTTACTAAAAGCATGAATGCAACAGCTATAAAACCAAAACTGGACTTAGCTAATAGAAGCAGTGGTAGCACAGTCATAGAATATCCTGAGTTGGAAGACACCCGCAAGGGTCACTGAGTCTAGCTCCTGGACCAGTACAGGATGGCCTCAAGAGTCACACCATGTGCCTGAGAGCATGGTCTCCAAACACTTCTTAAACTCTGTCCTAGGTGTATAGGCTTGGTGCTGTGACCACTTCCCTACGGAGCCTGTTCTAGTGCCCAACCACCCTCTGGGTGAAGAACCTTTTCCTGATATCCAATCTGAACTTCCCCGACAGAACTGCAGGCCACTCCCTCAGGTCCTATCACTGGTCAACACATAGAAGAGATCAGTGTCCCCCCACCCCTTTCCCCTCACAAGGAAGTTGTAGACTTCAGTGCTGTTTTCCCCTTAGTCTTGTCTTCTACAAGCAGAAGAGACCAAGTCATCTCAGGCATTCCTTGGATGACTTCTCCTCTGGTCCATAAACCACGTTTGTAGCCCTCTTTTGGATGCTCTCTAAAAGCTCTATATTCTTCTTATACTGTGGCATCCAAAATTGCACACAATATTCAAGATGAGGCCTCCCCAGTGCAGAGCAGAGCAGGACTATCCCCTCCCTTGCCTGGCTGGCGATGCTGTGCCTGATGCACCCAGGACAGAGCTGGGCCTTCGGCTGCCAGGGCACTGCTGGCTCGTGTTCAACTTTCCATTGACCATTTCACACAGATCTCCGTTTGCAGGTCTGCTCTCCAGCCCCTTGTTCCCCACTCGATTTACATTCACTGTTGTCCTGTTCCATCTGTAGGATCTGGAACTTCCCCTTGTTAAATCTCTTATAGCTGGTGATAGCCTAGCCCTCTAACTTGTCAAGTTCTCTCTACAGTGCCTCACTGCCTTCAAGAAGTTAAACAGCTCTTCCCAATTTGATGTTGTCAGCAAGTTTACTTAGTTATACCTTCTAATCCTGCATTCAAATCACTCTAAAATGGAGCTCTGTGGAGCCCTCATTCCTATTTATGGTTTATACCACCTAGTACAGTCTGAAATATGCCTTTTCACTTAAGTTTTTCCTGAATATTATGTTGCTACCTAAATGACTATTTTTAATATATTTAGTGCTGAATACATTCTTGTTAAGAAGCTTCTGCAGTAGTATGATAAAATACCAGCTTTGAACCTTGATCAGACAAAGAAAGTACCAAAAAAAGCAGAAAACATTAGAACATCTAGAAGAAAAATTGATATAACAAATCAATATGTCTGATGTGCCTCATGATACTGATGTAGAAAGGAGTATCACACAGCTATGGAATTTGCTTAAAAAGCTTACAACTCAGCTGATATATACAATAACTGTTCTTGTGAAGTGCAGATACTGGAGAAAAGAGATGAAAACATTTCTATTGTGCAGACAAGGAATTGGGGAATAGAAGGAATTGCTGAAGCCAATTCTCAAAGCATTTGAACTAATTGTCTTGTAATGAAACAATTTAATTTTAAGGTAGAAATTATCTTCAGCTTAGTCTGACTAGGTAGAAGTAGTGTATTCTTATTTCTTAAAATAAGCTTTTCAAAGTAGGTGCTTAGGATATAAATATCGCAGCTTAAAATGTTTCAGAATTCTGAAAATCCTTCCATATCTGAATTTCCCTGTATGTTTGCCACATGCTTCTGAGAAATTAGTGTAATGATGATACCTTGACCTCAATGTACAATCATTCATGCTCTATGGAGCGGGCCAAGGGGAAAATACTACATTGTCTTCTTTATTTTTCTCTTCACTGAACACACATTAATGACAAAACCTCTTAAAATCATGATTTTTTTTTATTTAGTTTATGGCCAATGTAGAAGCTGTTCTTGACATGCCTCTGAAACTGTAGCAGGTGAACCAAATACTGTTATGTTACCTAGAGGAAAACACCGCTTTATTCTCAGTCCTTTCAACTTAGCTGGAAAGATAACTGTTTTCATTAACTAGTTTCTAAAAAAAACTTCCATGAAATAGAATGAATCCCATATGTGGTGCTGTGGATATTTCTGTGCTGATGTAGGAATCAGACTTACTGAATGCGATAGGTTAGTACAGCCTATCGAGTCTGTGCAAGGCCAGCTCCGGTTACCTTTCCTAAATCTTTCCACATTCATTACTTCTCTTCATGTGGGAGGCACATTCTCTTGGCTTTCTTTTCTGTAATATAAATGGAGAAAAACATGTACATTCAAAAATGATGCAGAAGCCTATCAAAAAGAAAACACTCCAGTGCACACAAGTCTTCCCTCGGGGACAGGCTGAGGGGGAGAATGAATTGCACATGACAGCTGTTAGGCTTTGGTTTTGTCTAATGCAGTGCAGACAGACACTGGAAAGGGTGGCATCAAAATCCCAAACCAAATGAAGCCTATCACTGAGCTATCAGGAAGTTGTGTGGAAATACACATTGTTGTGGTTGTATTATGCCTGTAGATGAAAGTTAGCATTTAAGATCTGCCATTTTCTTATTTAATTGACACAAAATGCTGTATAGGTGTTTTTTGGGTGGTTTTTTTTGTTTTTTTTTTTAATCTTGCTTATATGGCATGTAATGGCTAGGAGAAAATCCAAAGGAAATATCCATCTACATTCTTCTTATCCACTCCTGCTGCACTTTACAATATGCAAATTATTGAATTTAAAACATAAATATCTTCAATCATTGGTAATATCTGAATTCCACTTTATTTTCAGTAATGAAATATTAAGAAATACAATTAAAATTAAGCAGCATTGATGCAAATAATTTTAAAGAATTTATCACTCCTAAAGTTTTGAGAGAGTCTATGGCTTCTTTTGCATTTGCTCTTCCTCCTTCACTTTTTTAAAGTCTTCTATAACCAAGGCATGATGTTGGTGAGAGGAATGAGCAGAACTTGGTGTAGATGGAAGGAAGAACAAGATCTTAGGCCAGCTGTCATCCCAACTGAAAAGACATTATAAGTATTCCTGCATGTTATTTTCATATTAATTAATTCAGGCCCCCCACCAAGCAATGAGAGACTCTCTTCCTTCCATTAATTACTGAAGATATTTAGAAGTGCAGTCTTTTGTACAAGAAATGAGAAAATTTCTATTCTTCTCTTCCCATCTCTTCCTTCCCTCCTGTCTTCATCTCCCTGGAATAGTTTAGCTAGATTGCCAGCCAGAAGCAGGCAGGAACCTGCTGTCTTCTGGCTTCTCTTGGACAAGGGATACAACTTCCATTAACCACACTAGTTCCCACAGTCGAGCCAGAGAAACAGATGGAAAAAGTGTAAAATAAAGCTGTGTAAGCTCCAGTGAGGCAAAAAAGATATACTTTTTAAAGTTTTGTTAGGTCTCTACAAAAATGGCACCCTAGGGAAAGTTCTGTCACTGAATTTTATAGGCCAGGTGTTCATCTGAACAAAAGCATAGTGAAAGAGATGGGCTTTTTCTAAAAAAAGAGCAGGGAGTTTGCTGCTTTCTCAATTATGTGAATGCTTTCACAAAAGAAGTCAACAGGGGTCCCAAAAAGCAACTTTTAAACCAGCTGAAAAAGCTTTTTTAAAGTATTTAAATATTGTAAAGGTTTATTTCCAGTTTCTATTTCCCCTATATTTCTTCTGTTTTAGAATGATAGCTTTAGTTGCTTCTGAAGTGATGAAAATTACTTATAAGAAGCCTTGTAAGTGGCAATGGGGCTTTTTTTTCCCTCTCTTCAGTATTCTGGATGTGTTTTAAAGAAAGATTTCAAAGTGAAAATGAGCAGGTATTAAAATTCAGTTACTTACAATGATTTTAAGATTTTTTTCCTTATTTTATATTTTGACCTAGTTTTGACCAATGCTTAAATGTTTAGTTCTGACTGATTGATAACAGAAGTGTGCATCACTAAAGCTCTTGAAGCAGTCTGTGTAAGTCAATTTTTTTATTGTTTGGGGGTTTTTTTGTGTTCAGTGTTCCTTCTGGTGTGAATAATAGGAGAAACCTTATATGGAAAAGAATTATGATTGAGAGAACTATTAAGAGAAAACATGGGATGGAAACAGGCTCTATAATTTTGTCATTCTTCCATATCCATAGTGAGAGCTTTTATGAAAAATACTGGAAAGTAATTTTTCTTGCCTTCCATAAATAGCAAATCTTTCATATTGTTGATCGTGTTGTTTTGTTTTTATTGCTTTAAAATTCGTTGACTAATAAGTCCTTCTGTTTTGAGTTGGAAAAATAGGATATAATATCTTTTTTTATCTGGAAGCTCAAACCACCTCTGAAGGCTCTTATTTGTCCTGAGAACTTTTAGTCTAATGTTGTTCATGTAGAAATTTCCGAGGCCATATGGACACAGTAGGTTTCACAGAATCATTTTCAGTTTTCATCTATGTCTAACATATTGTTGTGCACAACTGTAACTTGAAAGACAAGATGGTTCATTTAAGGTTTTTTAAAGTTATAAAATATCAATAGATTTCTAATAGCAAGTTTTAAAAATATCTGGACTTAGATGAAATAATATAGGTAAAAATTATGCGGTTTTTGACACAGATATTGACTACCAGAATTAAAGAAAATCATATTATATAACTAATAAACCCAAACCTTGTATTTGCAAACCCTGGTGTATTTCCAAACTTGACGTGCAGATTCTATAGAAACATTTTTAAATCCCTTTGCTTACACGCACAAAACATCAGACAGTTATTCAACTGACGGTCTTTAAGTACCAGCCTGGAAGGTGGTTACTGTACCTATATAGGTGTAGATTTCTCCTTGCAAAGAGAAATATAGTTGAATAAAGTCTCTTACATGCCATACTACTCCAATGAAGACTGCCTGATGCTATTTTCTTCACAAGTTAGTCTGATTTAATAAGGGAAGTTAGTTACAATTACACCCTGTAAATCTGGGAAATGGATCCTGGGAAGATGGTATTCTTTTGATGTAATGATCTGCTTTAAGCTCCTGCTTTAAATACAGTGAATATCTTTCACAGCCACCATTGGTGTTGTGTCAGCATTTGCAAATAATGAGACATAAGCAATAGTGAACATAGCAAATGAGGTTGGTATTAATAAAACACCAAATATAAATGGGTTGTAAATTTTCACATTATAATTTTGGTCAGGTGTTCAAATAGAGCCTAGAGTTACATGAGCCCTATTTGGCTCATTAAATTGCCTCCACCATTTCTATCTTCTGGAGCTAAAATCCTACAATAATTCCGCTTGACTACTTTCCTGCATAAGTTTTGTACTCAGAATTTGAGGATTTGAGTAACTGCAAGGGCAGACAAGAGAAGACTGAACTATGCCATCTAGACTTCTGTAAGGCTTCTGACATGTTCTCACACGGCGTCCTCATCTCCACATTTGAAGTGTGGACTATTCTGTGGGTAAGGAATTGGCCAAAGAGTTCTTCAGCCAATTCCTAAACACAAAACCAGTAACATACTGAGAGTCAATGAGCCAGAGACTTGTGGTCCATGGCTCTGTGTCTAGGTGGCCCTTTGGGTTCTGTCTTGAGACTAATATCTTTATCTGTGACACAGACAGTGAGATCAAGTGCACCCTCAGCGAGTTTGCAAATGACACAAAGCTGAGTAGTGCAGTTGACAAGACAGAAAGATGGATGCATCTAGGAGGACCTGGACAAACTTGAGAAGTCTGTAAGCCTAACCAAGTTCAGCAAGTGTAAGGTGCTATACTTGGGTAGGAGCAATCCCAGACATGAGTACATAGTGGGAAAAGATGTAATTGAGAGCAGCCCTGCTGCTGGACATGAGCTAAGAACGTGGGCTTGCAGCCCAGACAGCCAACCTCATCCTGGGCTACCTCCAGAGTGGCATAGCCAGCAGGTTGAGGGAGATGATTCTGCCCCCCTACTCTGCCCTTGTGAGACCCCACCGGGACAATACTGTGTCCAGCTCTGGGTCCCCAGACATAAAAAGGATATGGACATGTTGAGGTGAGTCCAGAGGAAGACTACGGAAATTATCAGAGTCCAGCTCAGGGCTGGAGCAGCTCTCCTACAAAGTCAGGATAAGAAAGTTGGGATTGTTTAGCCTGGAGAAGAGAAGGCTGCAGGGAAACTTGTTGAGGCCTTCCATTGCCTAAAAGGGGACTTACAAGAAAGCTGGAGAGGGACTTTTTACACAGGCAGATTATGCAATTACACAATTGTAGTTCCTTTTGCAGGAACTATTCCTTTCAGATATTTTGTATGAACTGCTTGTTCCTGGTTTGGTTTTTATATTATACAAAAATATTATTAATTAAACTCAGGACATACTTTTTTTTTTCTCTTTAGTTTACTCCCTTACCTCTGTCACAAAGACAGACACTTAGAATTCTTACCAAGGGTTACATTCTACTGTTATTTCACAAATATGCACCCAAAAATGTATATTATAATATATTTGAATCCTATTTTTAATAACTGATGATTTTGTGTTTTAAGTTTGATATCTCAGACTGTATGTTCACAACTGAAGCATTTGGTAAATGGGACGTTCTGGTTCCATTACACATAGATAACAATACTCAGACGTCAGTGGGGTAAAATTAATGTGAGTCTCTTGAAAGGGTTTTGAAGGTTTCCAAATGTCTAAGAGACATCTGAAATGATATATTTATCTATGTGGAGAAAAACCTGACAAAAATTGTGGATTTATTAATAGGTACTTATTTAAAATTTTGATAGTAAATAAGAAGTTTCAAATTAGGAAACAATTTTTTTTTTTTTATGTCTGTAAGAATTAATAATATTTTTTTCTGAAACTATACCTATCTCCTAAAATGCCTTCACTGTTGGACTATTTCTAGCAGAGATACAAATTATATCACTGTATTTTGAATCACTTGATAGTGTCGCCATTACTGGAATGACACACTCTATATAAAAAGACAGATTTCCAAACTGTTCCTGATATCCAGAGGCTACTCATGATTTACATTTAAAGAGCTGTGAAGAAATAAAAATTAAAAAAAAACCACCCCAAACCAGTAACATATCGTATGTCAAATTGGGTTTGGACACACTCTGAAGCAATTAGGATTACTTCAGTTAATAAAAAGAACACTCATGAAGACTGATATGGTATAAGGGTATTAATTTGAAGTGGAGATTATAACTTTATTTTGACATATGCTGAATATTAGCTAGACATAGCACAGAAAAAGAAATTCTGGGATGACAGCATGCAGTCTGACTGAGCATCTGCCTGAAGCATTCTGCAGCAAATTCCAGATTTAAACATCTGTCCAAGAAAGAGGTAAGGTGGATTTATTATTAAGTCACTAGATGGGTATTTGCAGCTCTTTATTACTTTATTACTTATTAGTTCTGCCAAAAAAGAGCTAAAGAGGAAATAAAGAAATGGTGAGGAGCAGGAAAAAGTTTGTTTTCAAGGGCTTATCACTTTATGTTTCCTTCTATTTTTTCCAGGACAGTAATAGCCATGTACCTACAAAAAGCTCATGCCAAACATAACTCTGCCCTTTTCAAATCTTTTTAAACTCCTGCCCAGAAAACCATGGAAATCAGAAGTACACAGCCACCCAAATATGTCATCAAGTGACTTACCAACTGAGGATTTTCCACAATGCAGACTATATGCAATGATGCTCAACAGGGGATCACTGAACAGCTTAAAAAACAGAAAAACAGGGAGAAGTCATATGTCCAGCAAATGACTGAACAGACTGAGAACTGAACTATATAGTTAACATACATACACACACAAACACTAACATTAGTTGAAATTGCAATAGAGAAATAAATGTAGAGTAGGTAAAAGAGATAAATGGCATGGTTAGGCATTTATAGCATGGTAGAGAGGACATTTTTGGCACTTAGTTTGTAGAATGTGGTGCCTAAAAATACAGCCAACCAAAAACAAAAGGAAAAAAAAAGGGTCAGGGAAGAGGGACAAAATCAATTAAAATTCATTTTACTAGAAGCTATTCAAGTGAAAATTCTTGTATACATACAGCTTTTCCTCAGTTAAAACTTTGTATTTTCTTAATCTTTCTTATTTCAAAAGGTTCAGTCATGTAGGTCTATTAAATTATTAATTCTTTCAGAAGTGCACTGTTGGAATGAGCCTTTCAAAACACAATGCTAGGTATGCAATTGGTCTTCTTGAAAATTTCTGTATGGAGACATTATTGAGAAGTGGTTTCTATGGATTAATTTATGAGAGGAAAAATAACAACATGGGATTAATTATTTCATTACTACTGATCTGCTTTTTTTCTTTTCAGACTATTTTTCTTTTTTTCCTTTATTGCCAAAGAGAAGAAAGTGGTAAGAATACATAACAAAATACCTTATTGTTTATATTCCCATACTACATGGGGGAAGATTAAAATACTAAAGAGTGAGCAAAAAACCCCTGAAAGTCAGTCTGTTCTCTAGAAATTACTTAAGTTGACCCTCTTTTAGACGTTTCATAAGCATTTTCTGTCTTTCATCTGCTCAACCACTGCTGCATAACATTCTAATAAAATCAGTGAGTTATTTCAGAGACATATTTTTTTCTGACACAGGCTGCCTCAGGCTTCTCCTGAAAACATCATTCTTGAGATTTTGGCAATCACTTAGTGTCCATCATTCTTTGCCATTCTTCCAGTCTTTCTCTTTTCATTTTGACTACTTCCCAGGCATCTGTTCCCATTGTCTCCTCTTAAATTTGTCTCCATTTGGAAAAACGCATCAAGTTTGCAATAATCAGTCCATTTTCAGATCACTGCCATCCTTTGTTTAGAACAGTCTCACAGTTTGCAAAATGCAAGAAATCATTTGTGACTCATTCATGTAGTATTTGTCAACTTTTCTTTTTAGAACACTAGCCTGATACATCTTTTCCTCAAGGAAAATGTAAACCCCATGTGTTCAAGATTAGAGAAAAGCAATGTAATAGCAAATTAGAAGAATAATTTGCAGGTGGCATGTATTAATTAAAGAAAGCTATACTGGATATAAAAATCAATCTTTCACACACAAGATCTCCAGAACTGAGCTGTTAAAAATGTTCCCCAGAAAGGGGCAAAGCTTGGCTGTTAAAATCATAACTGACAGAGTACAGCCTATAGTATGGTTTATTTAAATGCAGTGCTCAGTCATGTGAGTGAAAAATTGGTAATATTTCTTCTTTATACAGGAGAATGAAAAGTCTGAAAAAGACAGAGTAACGCTATCACTGCAAGTATTCAGAAACCACAATTCTGTTCTTACAGCAGGAATCACAGCTTTGTGTACTTCAACAACAGCCTGTCAATGTATTTGTCAGTATGTAGGAGCAGTTACAACCTACACTCACTAATGTCTGTATTCTCAGGAACAATGTGATATACAAGAGAGGAAAGACTGAATAGCTGGGTGTTTTTTTTATTTAGAGTAATCAACTGAAAGATCTAAACTACACCTCTGTGTTAATGGTTCATTTACTCTTAGGAATTCATTTGTGCAGCACTTCAAACAAACTGTGCTTGAACATTAAAGACTGGTGGAACAGATCAGTTACTCTTTTAGTTAATCTTTGCTCTCTTTGTCCAGGAAGAAAAAATAATTCACTTTGACAGGGTGAAAAGGTGGACTTGTATTTTTCTTTCACTCAGATGGAAAAACAAAGTCTCTAAAAAACCCCATACTCTTGCCTGGCATAACACTTGGTTTTTTTCTTGTCAAATTGTTAAAAGTGTTTTTCCTCCCTGTTTATTTATGTCTGCTTTTTCTCTTGTTCTGAATAGTGGATACTATGCAAGCCTTTCATACAACCCTGACCTTTGTTCAAAGAGCAAATAAATAATCCAGACTTCTAGATGTTGGAGTGGCAATGGAAGGACAATGCATTTAAAAGACAGCTCTAACTGTGCTGTGGTTCTGTGACATGTCCATGTTACTGAGATTAGAAATTGTACCTGAACAAAAAAGAAGGGCTGCTGAATTTAGCTTTCTCTCTCTGGTTTTCTAAATAGAGCTTTGACACAAGTACTAAAGATCTCCCATCTCATAAAATGAGGAGAGTTAGATACCTTCAAATAATATTAGAAAAATCCTTCACTGTAAATGTGAGCTACGTACATCTAGTCAATACTTGCTTGGTTCTGAAGTACACTCTGAAATCTTTCATCTGACTTACGACTCCAGGCAGACATTTCTTTTCATTTGATATAAAGAATCCAGTTCTGCAGAGAACTGTGAATGACATTCCATTTTCTTAAATGCACTTTTTATATAAAATGTTCCACTGGTTAGAGAATTACACAACAAGTAGAAGTATTAGGTTGTTTTTAATAACTTCTAGGATAGAGCCAATCTACACTTTAGCTCAGGTTGCGCTATTGCATAGCTTTGAAATATAAGATAAAGAAAGGAGATTCTTTTAAGCTGTACTTATATTTCCATCTTCCATTAAACAGTCATTTAATAAATTCTTCTTTCAAAAACAGAGCAATTTCACCTACTCCTCTTTAACTAGTCTTTCCTTTCTTTGTTACCTCTCCCTCATGCTATCGTTCACTCTAGCAGATTCATTTTGGCCCAATTTTCTATTGCCTTATCTAATCACAAAGTGAGTGTTTTAATATCACAAATATCTGATTGTAATTAAAGTTAATGGAAGCAATTGTCTGTTTTCACAAGATTTATTTATTTCCATGAGAATTTTTTTAACATCTATGGAGGAGAGGAAACTTTATGTCTGAACTCTTAGATTTTTAACCTTTCGAGAAATTTTAAATTTTTTCTTGGGAGAAATCAACCCTGAAATAAATGATTAAATAATTAAATATTAATGGAAGGGGTGAGGAAGAACTCATTGTGCAAAGTTGTACTGATTATTAGCCATTCATAATCTTAGGTTCAGTGTGATTAAAGCATTAAGGATTACTTAAAAGGCAACTACTTCAGGTAGCGTATAGAATTTATAGAATAGAATCAAAATACTTCCTTTACAGTAACTTCACTTCATTTTCAATTTTTTCCCACCAAATAAATAAAAAAGGATGGCCTTTCATAAAATGAATTCATTGTTATGATACTGGAAATATTTTATAAAGAAAAAAATGACTATAGAGAAAATAAAATTATTGCAGTATTTTACAACCAATTTTAAAACTTAGAGATCATTTCATGGGCAGCCCTGGTATAATCTGATGCACTAAATCACCATGATAGTTCTCAAAAGGCCCCGAAGAAATACTTACTTAAGGCACTTCAGGATAATAGCAATCAAAATGAAATAAAATGAACAAAAACTGATGTCAACAGTATACTATTTCCATTTTTCCAATTTATTTAGAGTCAACACTTCTTAGATAAGTAGGCTTTTTACTCAGTTGAAGATTTTGCCTGGTTGTGTACATACTCTCAAAAATCAGCAAAGTAATTGTAGTTTGGTTTGGTTAGTTAAACTTCAGTCTGAACAATGCTTGCAAGTACCTTGTCCATACTTATCAGAACTTAAAGTTATGTCCTAAGAAGCTATGTCTGAGAAAACTCTGTTTTTAACTAAAGAATAATATGTGGAAAACATGTGAAGTATATCCAGTGGGAAGTACTAATGTTCTGGCTAAGAAGAACACACTTTCCCCATCCTTTCTTCCACAAAAAATTATCTCAGCCTGGAAGGGTCTTAGAGAAGTTGTTATGCTCATGGAAAATTTTCTATTCTCTCTTACACTAATAATCTGTTAATTTCTGTAACACTATCTTCAAATAAGAAGCAACAGCAGATTTTATTCCCCAGGAGGGAAGTAATTTCCTTACTTCCCACACAATGCCTCTGAGGATATTTCTAGCTAGGTACTCAGAATACTCAATTATATTAATTAAATACACATACTATAGTGTAGTGGTTTGACCTTAGCTGGACACCAGAGATCCATCAGGCCTCTCTAGCACTTCCCAATCCAGCAGCACAGAGGAGAGAAAAGAAGAGGATCAACAAATAGTAGGTTGAGACGAGGAACTTTATAAAACGACAAACATACAAACAAACAAACAAACAAAAAACACACCAAAAAAAAAAACCAACAAAAACCAAACCCAAAGCAACACCAAAACTTGTGCACACATAAGCAAAGGGAAAAAAAATTAATTTGTGCTTCCCATCATTGAACAACATTCAGCCACTTCGTGGGAAGCAGGGCTGCAGCACATATAGCACTGTGAGGGCTGCTATGGGAGAATGAGCTCCATCTCAGACAGACCTAACTCATAGTGTATTCTTTATATGCCTTTTTACATAGGCTTTAGTGTTAACTTTTTTTTCTTGTTTGGTTTGGATTAGGGGAAAAAAATGCAGAATTTTAAGTAATTTTTTAAAATAAAAATACTTTCCAAGTACTTTTTTACACACGAATGAATATGTGAATATGTGTGTGTGCATGCACAGAAAACATAAATAATAAACTACTTCATATGTGCTCTTTCATTTATTTTTTTTTTTGGTCCTTATATGCATTAAATTAGGTAAAGGAAATTAAATTCCATTCTATATGGCATTTTTAATTTCTTGGTTTCCTTTTTAGGAGAAACTGATCTATCCTAGTTTCCCAACTGACAGATATTACTCGAAATATAGAGAATAAATGGTTCTTCAAATTTTAAGGAAAACTGGAGAACTCTGAGCTCGCATAATTAAAAAATACCCTTAAATGAATTGACTAGTGTAATCTTTATGTGCCATCTACTTTTAAATGCCAAAAAACTGCTTTCACACAAATTGAACTACATAGTAATTAATATACAAATACTATTGAGGAAATATAAAAGTAAAATAAATAAAATTTAATGTTTTTCTTTTCCCTTCTCCAGCTTTAAACTATGTTCATGGTTATTCAATTCAGACGGGATGTATTTAGGCCTCAACCCTGCAAAACCAATTAATTTAGGCCTCAACTTAAAAACAATTAATATTTTAGTTAAAATTATATTTAACACACAGGACTGCTGCCTACTTTACTTTTTTACAGTATGTAATTTGTGATTCAGCAGTTATAATTTATAATTCAAATAAAACTTTTCTTGAAATTAGTAGATTTCAGAAGTACAAGTACTTCTGAGCTCTGGAGTCAGCACCATATTTCATTTGAGATATGTGTGCATAGAGTTGGAGATCAGAAAGGGCTGTGAGACAGAAAGTACCAAAAATTAGAGAAAGTATTCATCAGGAGCAACTATACATGGTGGCGAACTTGTGCTGAGAAGGAAGAAAACAAAATCACTTTTAAACGGCCATTATATATTTGTATAAAAGTTTTACAAACAAACATTTTTTGTGCTATTTATTCCAGGACAGTTCATTGTACTGAATGCATGCTTCACAAATAATCTCTGATGATCAGACCTCATGTAGTTTGGGAAGAAAATAAGTTTAAAAAAACTCTTCAGAGGCAAGTAACTTGCCTTTTGTTAAATGCTCTTCTTTACTTTCAGGTTTCTTTTACATGCTACCTAAAAATATATTTATATACTTTCATATGTGTGTGTTTGTGTATATATCTATATCTATCTATATCTATATATATAGATAGATATGAGTGTGTGTTACATTAATTTCAGAAAATTGAAATATTTATGTATGTATTGCAGATTTGTTGTTCAAAAAACATGCAGTCTGGAAATGATCAGCATACACATACATCTCTGTGGGCAGATCTGTATCCAGAATGGGTGTAATATTTTGGAAGAGTGAAAAGCTGACTCAGACCAGTGTTGGTGGTGGGTGTGCTTCTTACATACTCAGCTTGATTTGAAAAGTGCAATCCTGCTCAAGGAGATGTTCTATTCCAGGCAGTTGTCGGACATGTCCTCTCTTTAGAGAACTAACAGCACTTAACTGATTTGCACAAAGCTATATACTGGTAAATTAGTGTCACCTTCAGAATATCAAATTTTTATACCTTTACTTAGCTTTTAAGTATAAAGATAAATAGCTGCACAGTTGTCAGACTTCATGTATTTAGTTTCAATTCAACTATTTTCTACTTTATTACTCTTCCAGTGGTTGAATTCACTCTCTGCTAACCTTCCATTTCCTTGTAACTGACTTTATCTTTCTAACACTTGATTTAGCACCAGTGTGAGACTCTTGATTTATACCAGGTATATTTATCTTTTCTAAGGCACAAAAAATCCAGGCTTCTGCTATTTTTTACATAAACTTCTTTACAGCACTATGTATTGCATAAATCTAAACTTTTCAGTGGAACTTTAATAATGCAAGCCATTATGCAAGCCATTATGCAAGCCATTACAGATATTTTGTCTGAAAATAATTACTAGCTGCCTTTTAGCTTTATATTGTAAGTTAATAGTGTAGCAACAGAACACATATCTATCAAATAGGATTTTAGCTTTTGCTCATTTTCAGTACTGACTTGCTTCATGGAATATTGCAAGAAGTTGTCAAAACAATTGACCTGGGAAATATGCTCCTTCCTAAGAATGTGATCATGATTAGCATAATTCAATTGCAGAATGATGTTAGTGGTTCCTGATGCTAAAGTACTGATGCTTTCTGATATTTCAAGTAACATTTAAAGCAAACAGAAAAGGTTTGGTGAGACCTGACTTCCCAGAACTGTTGTCAGTTTGATGTGTTTCTTTGTAGAGAAAGCCTGACCTTATACACTATTGTTTCTGTCAGACATCAACTGTCATGAACTGTGAACATGGAAGTAAAGTGATATAGGTGTCTTTTTCTTAAAATTCAGATTGGAAGAGGAAGAAAGGAGACATAGTTTCTTACCTTGCCTGTGAAGATCTTGTCTGTGCACTGATCACAGTCCACTGGAGGTCTAGATGCAAGCATTTTAAAGAAAAAGGGTCTATAGCTACTTGGCAGCTGTGACAATTATGACTTGGAGCATAATTGCAAGACCCAGTAACAACAGAGAACAAATTAGGAACAGAGAAATCCAGAAAAGTCTTTAACTGTGAACATGATTTAGTGTTAACTTTTACCTTTTCTCTTTCAAGACCATGGGGAAGATGCCCCATTTCACTCCCCCATTATAATAATCTTAAAAACAGAGTATACAAGTGATCCACAATGCAATTCCTCACCAACTGGTGACCAGTGTCCAGGCAGTTCCCAAGCAGTGGCTCCCAATCAGCTTTCCCCCAAGATTACATTCTGGGCATGATCCCTATGGTATGGAATATCCCTTTGGCAAGTTTCTCTTTGTGTAACTCAACTTCTTGTCCCCTCAGCCTGTGTGATGGTGGGATTGTGTGAGAAACTGGGACGTCCTTGACTTAGTGAAAACGCTGCTTAGCAACAAAAAAAATCATCAGTGTTATCCAGGTGTGGATTCATCTGTGCCATGAAGAAAGGTGGAATTTTACCCTGATATCTTGGATAAATACCTTTAATGTACCTGAGGTTGGATGTGGTAGCATTGTCATATTGGTCACTTGGTAGTGATACAGAAGACAGAGCAAGAGTCACCCTCCACTCTGTGGTGGTAAGATTTCTTCTGGCATATTTAGAACTCTAATACTTACAGTCCCAGACCCTTGCGTCAGAAGGCATTGAATGCTGGAGTTCTCAGCTTGCAAAATGGTTCTGCTTGTTATCAAGTGACCTTAAGGTTTTCTTCACTAGTTTAAATTGAATAATATGAAACCTGAATTCAAACGTGTCTATGGCAGCCATGAGGAGAGAAAATTGTAACTTCTCCAAGATTAAAAGTTCAAACTGTGATGGCTGTACCTTTTAACTCTATAGCTGGTTTTCACCCTGATCTCTATAATCCTGTTAGCTTCATCATGTTGAAGAGATCATGACATTTTCCAAAGCACCTGAAGGAAGCAATAGCTTCCAGTTCATTGACCAAGCTTTTCTCTGGAACAGCAGTGTCACCCAGCTGTGTCTTGTCTTTTTATGCTTCACAGAGTGGCTTCGGTTGGAAGTGACCACTGGAGGTCAGTTAGTCTGACTGCTTAAGTAGTTGCAAATAAGATTATAGAGATCTTTACTATTTTGTAGCAGGACATCAATATTTTTAACTATTTCAAATAAAAACCAAAAACAAACCCCAAACCAGCTAGGATTATAAACACACGCATAGAGAAGATGAGGATTTACCATGTATTTTGAAATAAAATTTATATTAAAAAAAACTGTAGAAGAGCTTATAATAAAGGGAATGGATGCATTAAAATGCATAAAATGCAATTTTTTCCCTTTGTGATTTGTAGCATTCTTAAATTTTGTCTTGTTAGATACTAATCTTAAAAATACCAGATTCCTAACTAGGAATTAAATTAAATTATACTTCTTTTAGGCACTTGTGGCATGTAATCTTGGACTAGCTAGACAATATGTGAGTCTTTTTCACAAATACAAAGGAGATTATGTTTTCCTTGGTGTGATTTTTCATAGGTACATTGTAATGAGTGACATTCACACTACATGCAAAATAAGTAACCCTTCTGGAAATTGGTAATTTCTTGAATGAGAATAATAATTCACTGAGATTTTTTGAGACAGAAGGAAAGAGAAAAAAAATAAGATAAAGTGTGACAGAGAGACAAAGAGGAAAAAAATTGCAAAGCTATAAGCTACATCCCACTTAATCAGAGTGGTATGCCCACATTTGTTTGGAAAAATGGAGCTTTGGTAGGTAAATCATCTAGTTTGGACAACCTGTAAAATATAGAAACAAGTGCTAGGTAACATAGCCTCTTCTTGATTTATGGGAAGCTTACATAAACTGACTGGTGTCGTGCTTTAAAATTTAGGGTGGGTAAAGGTATGGATATAATTTTAAAATATGACATGAAGCTAGGCTTAGGTGAGGCAAAATTGTTCAGTTTTGCAAAAGAAACTTAGTCTGAAACAAAAAAAAAAAAAACAAACCAGCTGTTATGACCTGCATCATGTTAGAAAATAGAGTTTTTCTATTTCCTTCTTTCTCTGTTTGAAAAAATATTAAATTTAGGATGAATTATGATCATAGTGTCAAAAACATGAAGGCATCTCTATTCCCAAGAGAAAATAGTAGCAACTTTAAGTAAAAGCAACTGTTTTCTCATTATATTTATTCATAGAACAGTAAGTTTTGACAGGAGATCAGGACCTCTAGGCACTATTGCTATTCTAATTTATTTAATACATTGAAGGAATTCATCTTAAATAGAGAGTGTTTTGACACAGAGCTGAATTGATGCCTCTGTGTTAATCTTTAACTGGGCTTTAATCATTACTTTTTGTTGCAATTTGTGTCATTAATTCCACTTAAGCTGATTACCCATTAACTATTTCAATGGTGTGATAAGCACTTAAAAAAATAGTATTTGAATGCTCTTTGTGGTCAGCAGGATCAGGGCAGTGATCATGCCCACATGTGGTTCAAGCCACACTTATTTTTGGGCACTGCACAACAAAAAAGTCATTGAAGTGCTGGAACAAGTCTAGAGAAGGGTAACAGAACTGGTGAAGGATCTGGAGCACAAGTCTGATGAGGAGTGGCTGAGGGAGCTGCACATGTTTAGCCTGGAGAAAATGAGGCTCAGGGCAAATCTTATTGTTCCCAAATCTGCCTGAAAGGAGATTGTAGTGAATTGGGGTTGGTCTCTTCTCCCCAGTAACAAGCAATGGGACAAGAGGAAATGGTCTCAGGTTGTACTAGGGGAGGTTTAGATTGGATATAAGGAAAATTTCTGTACCAGAAGTTTTGTCAAGCATTGAACAATGCTGCCTAGGGAAGTGGATGAGCCACTACCCTGGAGGTATTTCAAATACCTGTAGATGTGGCACTTTGGTACATGGTTTAGTGGCAGACATGGCAGCTTATGTTAATATTTGGATGTAGTAATCTTAAAGGTATTTTCCAATCTAAATTATTCTCTTCTGTGATTCCACATATTTCTCACTGTTTTACATTAGGTGGGATACTTTGGATACCTGCATACTGACTATAAATAATAGTAAGAAAAGAAGTAACATAGAAGAGTGTTATAAATTCATTGATTTCTCATGGGCTAGGCACAGTTTTTGGAACAGTTTGCAGATTCTATGTCTTGTAGGGAATAACTCTTGGATTGTGATGTTATTAAAATGTCACAAGACTGTCTCTTCAGAGCAAGAAAGAAAAGGAGGAAATGTCCTTGGTTGAGAGGAGGACCTAGTTGCCAATCACAGACTGAGGGGTTTTTGAGTAGTATAACAGGTTGTTTTGAGTTAATTATATAAGTAATCTCTAATCAGGAGTATTTGAGCATTGGCAAACTAAGAATATGCTGTATATGGAATTAGGAAAATTCAATGCACAAATATTTACCTACCTAAGTTCTTGCTGGACAAAGAAACATAATAATCGTAACTTCTTACTGTCTTAGTTACCTGTTTTACTGTCTTAATTTCCTGCGAGATAATAAAAGTAAGACTATTGATCTGTGTATGTCTCGTATTTATGACTTGGACTTTCCAGTGTAAAACTCCTTAACATATTTTTACTCTTAAATAAAAAATGTTGTATTGAAATCTAATATTAGCTTTCAGTGGATACATTTAAAATGAAAAAACGGATTGCCACACTCCAATAGCTTGTTGTCTGTTTTTGAAATTCTGTTCCTTTGAGAACAATAAAAAACTTAGTCTCCATGTAACATGTCTCTTTTCTTCATTATTCCCCCCCCCCCCCAATCCCTAAAAATAGGTGAGGTATCAGTATATAGTCTGGAAATTTTCTAGCATAAAACCAGATATGAATGAGAAATGTTTTGCCTTGCTAACGGTAAGTCTTTGGAGTCAGAAAGTGCTGGTCAGAAGGAAGAACTCACAAAATGGGACTAAGAGAAAAATATGAAGGGGGTATTTGTCTGGGATCATTAGGTGAGTGAAATAGCCAAGGGGTATAGTGGATGACCCTGAAGACTCAGGTAATAGAAATGGGATGAAATTCAATAGCACAGTATGAAAGGTCATGCACTAGGGGCTCATAACAAGCATTTTTGCAATAAGGTAGGAGCTGATCAGCTGAGATGCAGTAGTCAATCACAGGATGGTTATAGGTCTTCAATGCAATGCAATCCAATGATATGTTAGCTAATATATTTCTAGAAGAGAAAAAGAAATCCACAAACCAGTATAGAAACCTTACTGTAATATTAAGAATTGTTTTGATGATCTTGTTTTCAAAATACACATATTTATTCATTAATAGGTGCAAAAAGGTATTACTGAAATATCTCATCTTTTAAAATAAATTTTGAGAGGAGGTATGATTCATTCCATATGATCCCTTTAGGAATATGATTATATGGAAAGTATAATATATATATATTTATAATATATGTAGGAAAGCTAGTACTGTTATGTAATATCAGCCATTAAGTCAATTTGTTTTGCTGGGATATGAACAGATGCATATTAGCCGTCTCTGGGTCAGACTGTGTGGCAATTTTAAGGCCAAAAGCTATCAGAGCTCTGATGCTCTGGTTTGGCCTGCTAAAATAAGCAAAAGAAGTCACCAAAACAAATAACCTAAAACTTTATGAATTTTAGATTATTTTGGGATCCAGCTATCTGTAAGATCCAGTGCTGTAATGGAAGTAAAACTTTTTAGCTAGGTCTGTGGTAGGGGGTTGTTGGAGTTTTTTATTCCTAATTTCTGTGTGGAGAATTACATTAACCAAGGATTTGGCCCCAACCTCTCTATGATCTTCACTGACCAAGAATATGGACAATCAATATTTTCATATTTATATACAGACAGTATGTGTCTATGATGAATTAAAAAACTTCACAGAAGAAAGGAGAAGCTGAAAGATACATTTAAAGACGAATGTTTCAGAGAACAGTTTCGGCATCTAAATAGACTTTGGACAAATTGAGGATTCATTTTTTCAGATGCTCTGGTGAGTGAAGGAAAAATGGTGAGAAAAAAAAGCTGTTTTGAACCTAAATATACTAGTCAAGATAAATGAATGAGTTGGATTGAAGAATAGTTTTTCAGAGAAGCATAGATGTTCAAAGAAAGATGCAGGAGTTTATTTCTGACTTGGTAACTAAGTAATTATCAATGACAAAATGATTATTTCTATGAAGCCACTCGAAGAGGAGTACTTACTTGCTACTTATTTGTATGTAATACAGGGAATAGCAGGCTCATTAACTTTGACTTTGGTCAGCAGAGCAAAGGATATGATGGAGGAAATTAGCTTTCCTGGTGGTGAAAGACTCTGACACCTGCCATGGCTCTTTTCCTGACTTGCAATTGCCTCCGCAATTTGCTACTCTAGCTGAATGCTCCCCCAAACTCTGGGCACATGGTAATTCACATGTGAGTACTTAATTAATTGGCTCATTTAATCAGTGTGTGAGCAGAAAAGACCTTATGCTAGCAGTATTTCTCCCCAGGAGAGCTTGCCCATTTGAGAGGCATGGTCTCCATGTCCCCTGATAGCAATTAACAACTACTGAATTGCTCCACTGAATAATCATGAAATTCGTCTGTCTCGGATCATTTCGTGTAGTCTAATAGTGCTTAAATTTAGTATCTTGCCAGACTGGGGCCCATTAGAATCAACAGTGATTCCATGTGCTTTTTTGAACTAATTTAAATGAATGCCTTATCAAGAGATGAAACTACTTCATCCTTGATGTTAACATATTGATAGTTTTTTGAATATTTTTACATCTATTTGGGAAAAATTGAAATTTAAAAATTTATATTAAGAGCCTTTGAATTAAAGGTCTTCTCTAAATAATCAAAATAAATATCAGTATATAACACCGTAAATTTGTGCTTCAGTTTAATAACTAAAATTTAAAACTAAATATTATATTTGTGTACATAATTTTCATACTAATACTTGATATAATTTATACCAAATGTGATTTAAAAAAAAAAAAATCTCTTCAGGAAAATACGGTGAACAAAGGAACATTAGTCTTGTATGTTTTTGTTTAATATATTGTTCAGAAAATAAAACTGCCAAGGTGTTGTTTGGAAGAGACACACTCATCATTTGGCACCTTCGGGTGAAGCTTCTGACCAGTAAGGGTCATTCTTAAAAGCAGGATCTCAACATGTGAGAAAAAATCATAATGGTAGTTGTGAATGAAAGCAGTATTTCTTTAAATACACTGCTTCTTGAGTCTGTAAAGAGCCCTGACCCCTAGAGCTTCAGGTTCTCCCTGTAAAAGAGGTATTTTCTCCACTAACTCTTGACATCCAGAAAAGCAGTCTTTGAAGGCAGAGATCACTTGAGCCTGCATGCTTCTTATAAAAACAATTAAATCCAACTCCAAGCTGTTTGAGGTTTTCACTTTGGGTTTCAATGCTATGAATAATTCATCCAAGATGAACTGGGACTACCAGTCTGTTTGGAAAGGTCATCAGCCCCTGTCAGAAATTTTGGAAAGGACATTCTCAGGGGTCTCACAGATTGTGTGTCCAGGGCTGGATATGTTTTTTTTTTTCTTAAATACTCCAATTAAATGGATATTTCAGTTTAATAATGAAAGTTAATCATATGTCAAGCAAAATGACACTGTAGTATCATTGCAGTAACGTGAAAGTGTAATTGACTTTCATCTTTTGATTGTCAGACTAGATTTCCCTCTTTTTACTCATCTTAAAGTATTTTGAATGCACTGAACATATGTGGTTACATCCAATTCACATCAGTGTAAATCAAGCATATTAAGAAGTACTTTAAAGCAACACTGACTTTAAAACAGCAACACAGAAGAAAAGGTTCCTATTTTTGATACTCAAGGATAGTTCTGACCATAAACTTTCTGTATTCTTAATTTCTATATAGCCACTCGTATTTTGAAGAAAAAGATTGTTGAGTGGAGAAAGCATTGAACTAAAATAAAGCAATAAAATAGTGTTAAAAAGAAGCTTTCTTTTTCAAATGGCTTCTATCACATTTTTAGCTCTAATGTAATTTTTCCGTTTACTTCAATCAATTTTTATTTACTCATTTATTGTCCCATTTGGTATGCTTTCACATTATTCCCTAGATAATCTGTATTAAGTTGTTGGAGTGTTTTTATGTAATTTTAGTATAACTTCAAGTGCTGTCTCCCAGGCAGTGTGTATCAGTCCTTCTCAAAGATTTTAAAATTATTGCCTCTTCTTTATTTTCAAGTATTGTACACTGAAACATACAATGGTTTGGGTTAGAAGGGACTTTAAAGATCATCTAGTGTTGTCCTATTTTGTCCTCCTCCCTCACCCCACCATGGACCATCTTTCACTAGACTAGGTTGCTCAGAGCCCCATCCAAAGTGCCTTGAACTTCCAGGGATGGGGCATCCATAATTTCTTTTGGCAACCTCTTCTAGTACCTCACTACCCTCACAGTAAATAATTTCTTTCTAATATCTTATCTAAACCTACTCTCCTCCAGTTTAAATCCACTCCCCCTCATCCTATCACTATAATACTCTTGTAAAAGTCCCTCTTGTAGGCCCCTTTAAGGTACTGGAAGGCTGCTAAAAGGTCTTCCCAGAGCCGTCTCTTCTCCAGGCTGATCAATCCCAGCTCTCCCAGCCTGTTCTCATGGGAGAGCTGCTCCAGACCTCTTCTTATCTCTGTGGTCCTCCTCCTGACTTGCTTCAATGAGTCCACGTCCTTGTGTTGGGTGCCCCAGAACTGCACACAGCACTCCAGGTGGGGTCTGATGAAAGCAAAGTAGAGGAGCACAATCACCTCCCTCAATCTGCTGGTCACACTTTTGATGCAGCCCAGAATATGACTGGCTTTCTGGGCTGCAAGTGCACATTGCTTGCTCATTTCCAGCCTTCATCCATCAGCACCCCCAAGTGTGATGAAGCACTTCTCCTCAGGGCTGCTTTCAATCCATTTTCCACCCAGCCTGTATTTGTAGTTAGAATTACTCTGACTCAGGTGGTGCAGCTTCTTACACATGACCTAGTTGAAATTCATGAGCATTGCATAGGAACACCTCTTAAGCCTGTCAGGGTCCATCTGGATAGCATTGCTTCCATCCAGAATATGGACTTTCCCACATATTTTCCCCCCACCATATTTTGGTGTGTTTGGCAAACTTCTGAGGGTGCATTCTATCCTATTGTCTACAGCGTTGACAGATGTTAAAGACTGCCAGACCCAATACCAAACCCAGAGGTTCACTGGTCTATAATTGGGCCATAGTCCTTTGATGCAATGATCCTAGTAATTACTTTCCTATCAAGTAGTCCATCTGTTAGATCCACATCTCTCTAGTTTAGAGACAAGATTGTTATATGGGGCACTGTCAAATGCTTTGCACAAGTCCAAGTAGATGACATCAGCTGCTCTTCCATTATCCACCAACACTATAGCCCCATCACAGAGAGCCACTGAAGTTTTCAGGCATTATTTGCCCTTAGTGAAGCCCTGTTGGCTTGCACAAATAGCCCTGTTGGCTATTGCTTATTTTCCATGTGCCCCAGCACAGTTTCCAGGAGAATCTGCTCCATGATCTTTTCAGGTAGTGAGATAAGACTGAGTGGCCTGTAATTCCCTGAGTCTTTCAATTTTACCTTTTTGAAAATGGTTTTTAAAATTATATGTCCTCTTTTCCAGTCAATGGGAACTTCACTGGACTGCCATGACTTCTCAAATATGGATAGTGGCTTATCCCTTTCCTTCACCAGTTCTGTCATGACCTGCAGATGTATGTCATCAGTTACTCACCTTCAGGTTCCTTAAATTATCTCAAACCTGTACTGCTCCTACAGTGAGAGCCTCTTCATTCTCCCAGTCCCTGCATTTACATTCTACAACTCAGGCACTGTAGCTGAAATATTTGCTGTGGAGACTGAGACAAAAAAACCCCCATAGATTATTTCAGCTTTCTCTGTGTCCTCTGTTACCAAGTCTCACATTTCCTTCCAGAGAGCACCCACATTTTTTCTGATCTACTGATCTTCCTTGTATCACTGATGTACCTGTAGAAGCTTTTGTTATTTCACTTGATGTCCCTGGCCAGATTTAATTCTGTCAGGGCTTTAGCTTTCCTAACCTGATCCCTGGCTGCTTGGACAATTTCTCAGTTTCCCTTCCAGGCTACTTTTCCTTTTTTTTACATCCACTGTAAATTTATTTTTTGTTTTATTATTACATTTATTATGAACTCTTACAGAAATTGTGCTATTTACTATTTTCATAGGACAATAAAAAATGCTTTTATAAATCTTATGTTTTGTTTTCCCTCTGTTCTTCAAAAAAATCAGCTCCACAATCTAGAAAATATTCTGAGAATTATTTCTTTTAAGAAATTTAATAGCCAAACCCAAATCCTTGTCAGATGACATAAATTTGAGCATATCAGAATATATGCCTGCCCTACTCATACCACTGACTTCCACTTTATGTCCCCATTTAAGAAACAGTCACAGGAAAAAGTACAGATGAAGTCTTCTGAAGTATATATATGTCTCTGAAGTCAATTCTAGAAAAAGTCAACTAATCACTGGAAGATTAAAAAAAAAAAAAAAAAAAAGGAAAATATCTAGCATATTAATTGATTAATATTTTTTAAATTTAAAAAAATATTCAGCAATGTTTGTTACACTTGTGCAACTGCAAATGCCCTTCAGAAAACAAAGTCAGTATTAGACAAAGAGAAGACAATTCCAGAAATATTTTATTCAAATTATGTTAGTTTTATTTCTAAGTTTTTCAATATCTAACCATATCTCAGTCTAGATAAAACTTACACGAATATGTCCTGGATAGACTGGAATCCAGCATCAACAGACAGGTGTGCTTATGTCCTCCCTCCAGTCAAGGAATAAGGTAAGATGCTCACATACAATTTTCTTGTTTATGTACTGTAAATATGTAGCAGCATAAATAAGAGAGAGGAGTCATCAGGTCTCAATATCACATTAAAATTACAACATCAATGAAAGACAGAGATTTAAAACGAATTAACCAAATGGTTTAAGATAAGAATGATATTAAAGGGTTGCTATGATACCTTTAAAACTGGACATAGAAATTCCTGCTATATTCAATGTTCAGTGACAATTTCAACATCTAGATAAAAGTTACACAAACAGTAAGACCTAGTGCAACAGAATGGGAAGTTGTATACAGTTGGGTTTGTCATGTTTTTATGGAATTATTTTTGCCTAGTATGTTGATAATTCAATTATTATGCTAGTTAAACTGCTGAAAACTACAATACCTTTAAAAAAAATCTACCTTTTTTTCCAAGAAAGATGAAAGAGATTTTTTTGTCTTCTTTTTAAAGTCTGAAATTGCTGAACTAAAGATTAGTTATTTTTTCTGTAAAATAAAGCAGAGATAACTGCATCAGAAATGAAATTAATTTAATCATTTTTCTATTTCATGTTTATGCAGTCAGAATAGAGTAAAAACCTGTATAATTTTTGCAAATTCACAGATAGTGAAGTAGTTGTGCTCATGTCTCTTTGAATAGAAATTAGAACATGTATTATAATAAATAATGGCAAACAGAAACCTACCCTTAGCTATGGGTTGTGCAAGGTTATTTTAGCATATAGTGCCCCCGAGAGTTCTAGATTGTTGCCAAAAAATTCTTCATGTTCAAATTACTTAATGGGTACTAAGTTTAACAGAAGATAACAGCCAGATCTGAGGAGAGAACCATGCCATTAGCCTAATTTAATGTGAGGTCAGGATTAAAACAAAATGAAGAAACTTTAGATTAAGAAAATGGTTTTTATTTTTTAAAAATATTTTGTATGGCTGCAGTAATAGAGTCTTAAAGACACTTTGAAGATTTTAATATCCCATTTACATTTTCAGCCATTTATTTTAAACTGATTTGGCTGTCTTTGAAAGTGATTAATGCATAGAGCCTAGACACACTGACTAAATAAAAAAACCATCCCCCTTAGGAACACTTCACTGAAAACACTGTCCTAGTTACTAAAATAATAATTATAGTGAAAGTTTCTGGAGATAAAATTATATCAAAATATGCCTCTGAGCTTAAAAATTATTTAGTCAAGCTAAAATTTAGCTTGACCCAAAATTTATTGAACCAAGCTATGTATTTACAGAGCTATTTGAAGAAAAAATAGCTTGACAATAAATAAGAAAATGGAAATATAAATACATTCCATATAGGAAAGGCCTTTTACATGATTTTTTAACTTTTTTTTTTACATGCATATTCTGTCTACAGTGACATTTTATTCTGATCTAAAGCACACTTCTGAGATAAGAAGAAATGATAATATTTCCCAGAGCTGCATTCTTTTTAATTAAATTTGCATTCCACCTATCTGTGATAGATAAGTAGACCCTTGACAGGAGATTAAAGTTAAATGATGTCCCTTATCCAACATTTAGGTTTTTTGTATGTGAATTTATGAGTTTCTTGGGCAATAACTTTAGATTAAAAAAATGACAAATGTATATATACCTGTGTGTGCATGTGTACAAACATTTGATAAACAGAAAAAGTGCAGTTTGCACTAATATTGTCTGTGTTTGAATCCTAATTTCTAACTGCCTGAGGACATTTTGCCCCTCTTGCATTTTAAATACTGAATATCTGTTTAGTCTGGACATTTAACATGATTTATTGTCATTCAAGCTCCTACTTCTTTATATTAGGTCATATGTTTTTAGTTCCCTCACCCCAAATTTCATTGATTTATTATAAAAGTATTGCATTAAATAATACTAATTATTACATTTAATTACGTTTTAGGCACAATATGGTTTAATTTTTCCTAGTAATTGTCCACATACTTTAGAGCAAAACTATAGCATGTTAGCAAACTTTTCTTTGCGGATACACTCTTGGTAGGAATCATAACTGAAATTGCATTTCTGGAAATCTATACTGAAATTTCCATTGAAATTTGTTATCATTTCCCAAAAGTTGTGGCTAGAACCATAATGCCTACCTAATGTATCATGAAAATTAAAAAAATGTAGAGAGCTTCATTAATTCAGTGCTTTACAGCAACAATTCCAGAAGTGTGCTGTACTATATGGCTGAAAAAAAAAAAAAAAAGAAGTTAAATGACAGCTGTTAATCCATTGGGTTACGAACATGACAGAAAAAACTTTGTTTTGTCTTCAGCATGTGTCTTTGTCTCAGGCTTATGTCTCTAATATTGCTAACTTAGCAGATACAGCATACGTATTGTTGTAGATGAACTAGCAGTAAAGTATAGAAATTGTGCAGAGGCAGAAATTGTGCAGAAAGGGGTACTAAAGGAAGAAACCAAGGACATGAGGCAAATCCAGAGAGCAGAGTAAAGCTGATATGTGTATTTTATTAAATGACTGGTTAATAATTTGCTAATGGTTGATACAATGATCTGAACCTTTCTTGCCGTTCCACCATTCCCTTCTTACAACTGTTCTCTCCAGCTCTTACAATCCAGCACTAGAGATCCCATGTGAATTCATTTCATTCACTAAAAAGGGGTCTCACAGCAGCTTTGTGCTGTAAATATAAAGAAGAAATATAGAGCTTAGTTCAGTTCAGCCACATAACATATTTCTTTTCCTTCACTGATAACAATTTTTTCCTATTCTTTTGTGCAATTACAATACTGGTGGAAATCTTGCCTCCCCATACCTGTAAGAAAAAAAGGCTTATTTTTTCATTTCTCAATCTATTGCCTTTATTCTACTGAGCAGTCCCATTAGCTTTATGAAGAAGATAAAATGCAAGAGCTTTATGATGAATTGCAGTTTCTATCTTCTTTTATCCTACCTTCCTGTAGTACAAGTATGCTCGTAATACATGCAATTTGTAAAGTCATGTGTCATTCTCATGCATGTACTGTATCCTTGACTAATATAAAATATTTGCCAGACAGAAGCAGCCTCTTCTGACAGTTTACTTATGGTCTCACCTCATTATTTTCACAGCATCACACTTTAATGGTTTATTTCCAAATTTGGGTGTGAGCAAAGGGGGAAGAAAAAAAAAGTAAAACATAAAAATTTAAAGGAGACAATTTTCCATCTTCTTATTCTCTTCCAAAAAAGGATCAAAACCAATTTAATTCTGTAATTTCTGCAGTTCTCATCAGATAATGAATGTAGGAGTTGTGAGGATCAACTTTTTTTATATAAAAAGAACTATATTGTCTGGTCCATGGCTTGTTTCAACATTAATTCTGCTTTCAGTCTCACCAAAATAATTTTGTGTTCTGCCTGCCCCTGCAGCTCCTTATTCACTAAAAGTCTGACTAAAACAAATGACAGAGAGAGGCTTGAAGTTTCCACTATGGGGAATTCTTGGTTCCAAAGACATTTGGTCTGAAGGATTTATTCCTGTAACAGGCCTATTTCTTCATTACTTTGATGGTGAATAAAGAAGCAAAAATCTTTTTTTTCAGGACTAATAGGACTAATAGGTCAATATTGCATGCACATATTGGAAAATACATTCGAGAAAATAGAATTAATGCCTGTGCAGACAGCATTACTATCAGTGTTGTCTTTTACTAGTTAGTGAATGAAAAATAGTCTTGAGACCTTACAGAAAGTGCAGTAAATGTTTCCCGTTGCCTTTTTATGTCTTTAATATAAAATGAATTTTGGTTCCACTCTTTGGTGACACATGATTCATAATCCAGGGGAATCTTAATTTTTGTAGAGCTGTAATTATTTTTCTGGTGTTTAGATATGTGTGGTAGGTAAGGGACAGGCGAACGGAAGATTACGGGGTGTGACGGAAAGATAGACCCATCCCCCTCTCTCTCT
The DNA here is from genome assembly GCF_048771995.1 of Taeniopygia guttata. Taxonomy (NCBI): domain Eukaryota; kingdom Metazoa; phylum Chordata; class Aves; order Passeriformes; family Estrildidae; genus Taeniopygia; species Taeniopygia guttata. The sequence goes on along the minus strand of NC_133028.1, from coordinate 21,193,264 downwards.
CCCCCACGCTATCTTCTAACTCCAGAAGCCTCAGAAGAATGCAGCCACACCTGCCCTAGTAAATTTCCACTACCCAACTAACCCCTAAGACCCCCAACCCCCCTCTGACGTAGCAAAGACCCCTAAAAACTATTTAAACCCACGAGATAGGATAATAAACGCTTTTCAACCGTCTGCCATATTGGTGTATGCGTCTGTTGATTAGCCCGAGCAGCCCGGCCGAGACCAGGCTGCCGTGCTGTTCCCTGAACCAGGTCCCTGGTTGTCTTTTATAAAGGCAACAGATATGATATCAGACTTCATCAGCACTTCTTTTATCATTCGCTACTCATTCTCTTTGAATGCATTCTTATGTCATGACTCCTCTCCATCAGGAGAAAGAGCAGGTGAAATAACTGTCCTTTTTCTATTTTCTTGTTCGCCTAATGTGATAGAAGTTTTGATGCTTTGACATAAATATCCTCAGGGCTACAAAGACTTAATTTCTCCAGATTCTTTTTTCTTTCAGGAATTCTAAATTAAAGTCCAGATTTTCTTGATTTGTTTTGTTGCTTGAAGAATCAAAGCATGTGGATCTGACATCATAAATAATACTACATCACTCTAAGATGAGCTCAGCTATTTAGAGCATGCTGCTCATAATGCCACTGTGGGGGCTCAATCCCCATATGGGCCATTTACTTGGACTCAATGATCCTTGTGGGTCTCTTCCAACCCAGAATATTCTGTGAATCTGTGAAATTAGGACCTCTCTGGGCTACTAAACATGGGAGTTTGGAATTACATTTTATGGAAAACACCATAACCTAACTCCCTAGACACAATTCTGGAATCGACTTCAATAGGATAACTTGTGATACATGGCAAAATTTTCTATTAATTAGTGCTCTATCCATGTGTTTACATGTCTGGCATATAGACAACTAATCATGACTGAACAAATCTGTTTCTGGGTATTCATGTGCCCTTTGCCCTGAAGATGTTTTCAATACAATAAGAAAACTGGATGGGTCTGATGTTTTGGGGATGTGTTTGTGAGAAACGCACTAGACATTTCACCTAGACTACCTGAATTTGGCATCAGATTTTGTTCCAGTGCAAAACAGTTCTAATTATGGGTATTGAAAGAAACTTGCTGGCAGGGACTACTCTGTTTTTTCTTTAAGCCCCAGCCCGTGTTACACAGAGGGACAGGGGAGACTGTAAGATGAAAAAATAACTAGTAGGTTGAGATAAGGCAATTTGCTAAACCAAAAAAAAAAGACAAACAAAAGTTTACGTGCACATAAGCAATTCTCAGATAAAATATTACACTTTATTTTTGTCCGAGAAATCTACAGAGAACAATCCTTCCTGACTCCCCTTTTACAGGACGGGACACCTGCTCAATAATATTTGTTGTAAAGGTATTTGTTTTCTTATGTATGGCTGGCAGATTGCTAATTTGAAACACAATTCTATATTTCTGGTAGGTAAAATAATTCTAGAATGTTGACAACATTTTGAAAAGTAGTAGTATTAAATTTCTCTTAAATCAAATTTGAAGCCTGATAAGCTTTGGTTAATATTTTTGATTGTTCAAAAGTTTGTCTATTTATAAAGTTCTTGGTATGGCACTGAGCACTACCTTCTTGGCAACACATGTGCCATGCAAGGAAGTGAATGAAGTTCAGCTGTTTCTAAATTGCCTGAGTCCATGTGAATTCCTTGATGGCACTGACGTTACAGATCAGAAAGTTGTCCTGCTATTGGACACAGGGTAACAAGACTATAATAACTGATCCAAGGTCTTATATTTGTGCATTTATACTGCCCTTTCCATTTGGAGGTACCAATGACCATTTTGTAGTTTTTAGAAGCTCACATTTAACATGGTTTATTTACCTCTTACGTTTTCAGCTGAATTCTTACAGAGAATTTTTTTTTAATGAAGCTGGAACTTCTATTGATCTTCTGCATTTTCTTAGGTTGTTTGTTGTGTATTACGTAAAATATGATCTTTCAAACTGTTGTAAATACACCCACAGTCTGTGAACTTCATCATAGAACACTTAGCAATTTTCAAGCAATAGGTAAACTATTTTTGTCTTATTTTGTGGTAGTAAAGCCAATTTAAGTTTGAACATTTTTTTATTAGCTGGAATCACGCTTCTTTTTCACTGCCTATTCACATAGGAGACACCAACCAAACTGGAAATAGTCAGCTACAAATGCAACAGCCTGTAAAGTTGCACAAGGGATTTATTTTTACTTATGAGAAGATTCTCTGCTATAGTTTCTTGTGCCACTGGTACCATGGCATCCGCTATTTTCATGGCTTTTCCACATTTTAGTTTTCAGTAAAAGACATCTAGGGAAGTTTTAGATCACATTAAAGATCATATATTTGCTCAATGTATCCAAGAACATAGTGGGAGCAATATATAGTGATAATTTTATTATTCAAAGTTGACTTTTACTGTCTGCATACTGCAATTCTTCAAGATGGTTGCTTGAAGTGTTGTTTAAAGGGTTTTCTACAGAATAAAGCTACTTCAATATAATCCCTTTTAGAGCTGAGCCATTACAGTTCATTTTTTGTTCTCAAATAGTCTCTATGTCTTGAGTGACTTCTGGGTGTCATTTATTTTCTATTAACTCTTTCAGTGGTGCTGAACAGCATATTTTCTATGGTATCTGGAGAAATAGTCTTATTAAAAAGTTGTTAATTTCCAAACAGTCTAGACATTTATTGCCTCAAAAAATATTTTTATCAAGATACTTGTTCAAGAGTATTTTCAGTAGCACCAATAAAGCTCATAAAACAGGTTTTAAGCACCAGTGAAGCTCATAAAACTCATGATTTACTAAGCTTATTTAGTGATGATTAGTTATTTCACAGTCTGAGTGCTGTATTTTGGTGAGTAACTAATGACTCAACTAATAGTTGCCAACTAAGATTTGACAACCGTTTTGACATCTCTCTCAATAACTGAATAGTTGTACATGAAATGTCATTAATAAAATTAGTATTAACCTGTATACCAGTTTCCGAGATCTTCCTTATCTTTTTTGTTTTGGTTCAATATATTGAATGGTAGGGAAAAATCCTATTATTTCCAGCAAGCAAGTAAAACTTAGAGAAAGCAGAAACAGCTTTCTGACGAGCAAGTAGACTTAGAAGGTTCTGAGAAAATATAATCTACTTAATATAAGTTGGGAAAGACCTTTATACATGGACGAACATACATATCAAAAAAAATAAACTAAAAATATACAAAAAGGAAAAGGACAACCCTATTCTCTGTATATCTGTATACTAAGTGAAGAGAAATTAATTTGTTCTAATAATGATTAAATTAGTAGTATGTATTGTTATCAGTCACAAAAATAGTATTTACCACTGCAGTACTTTTCTTCCTCTTAAGTGTTGCCTACTTTTACATGCCTTCCCTTTTATGCTACATGTGGATATTTACATGGGTGTGAAAGCAGGAATCCTAGCTCTCTGATTTGCTCTCTTGGGGTAGGTAGTGTGTCCTGTATTTGTGTTGTAAGCCTCAACTGCTTGAAGAAACTGGAGCTGACAAAGACATCCCTCATTTGCCATCTGAATGGACTTTGGTTTAAGACAACAGGGAGATTTATGCAGAACTGTGTGTGTGTCTGTTTCCTCAACTCTCCAATGCAAATATGCTTTATGCCTCCTGAATGCCTGTGTTTTCAGTGAGACATATGAAAGTGTTAGGAGAAGGCTTAGTCATGGAATTCTTGGCTGGAAAGGACCCCTGGTGCACACAAATCTTCTTATGGGCAAAAGAGGAAGACAGAAATACTCTTTACAAGACAGTAAAATAATTAGTTTATATTCCAATTGTTCATCACTTCTCTGTTCTGTTGTTTTAAAATATGGTTTTAATTGAATGCTTATGGTTGCATTCTAATAGTGACCAAGCATTTTTATTTTATAAAATACTCTCTGCGATGAAGAAGATTTGCTATATCAGTTATTTTTTAAAGAAGGAAGAGAAACCAGTGATTTATTAACTTGATTTTTCTAAGGAATATTTCTTCATGTCAACATTCTTACAACCACAAAAATGTGTGCATGTACACCATGAATGCTATTGTGTGAACAGTAGTATTCAATAATGAAATGCTCACAGATCACTATTGTATCACCTAGATTCAAAGTATTATAAGAAAGATGAGGGTGACTTTTTAGTAAGGCCTATGCAATAGGACAACAGGTAGTGGCTTGTCATACAAAAAATTAAGTGTCCTGATGTTGCAACAGTGTCTGGAAAGTTCATGACTCTGTAGGATAATATTTTATTTTCCTATTTCTGTTGGCACTGCTACGACAAATAAGGCCACAGTTTTACCATCCCATGTGAGGGAGGATGGATTGTAAGATCATAGTGATACTGCTGAAGACAATCTTGCCCCTGAGGAGTTGCAGTTGTGCTAATTACCAAAGAGCAGGAACAGCCCTGCCCTTAATAGGTCACAGCTGTGTCCAGTAAGGATGGGTGTTGTAAAAGAGGGGGTTAGCTGGCTGGGAGGAGAGTTGGTGTCAGTGCTGCTGTGAGGAATGAGGGTCAGGTGGTTGTGCTAGGGACAGTAAGGGTGCTGTATGTGCTGCAAATGACAGAAAGAAGTCATCTAACTGTGTGGAAAAAAGGAGTCAGTGCTGTGAGGAGCTCAGAGTGAAGGATGATAAACTGATGGTGACAGTTAGTTCCCATCCACCGTTGACTGGTGCCAAACACTGATGCCGACACCCAAGATCATGCCTGAGATGCCTACTGTGACTGTTCCCTGATTTTCAAAGGTGTATTTAATTTGACATTTCCTGATTTCTTCAGTGGCACTGCAGATGAAGTGTGGTGAGAACATCAGAAATATCTGTAATTGCACAGCAATTACACGAGGCGACATTTCTTACAGCATGCCACATATGTGAAATTTCATTAGGCATTCTGTAATATGACTTTCTTTTCTTTTTTTTTAGTACATTCAATATGAACTGTGATACTATTAATGTGTTCTCTTATTAAAAGGACAAAGCAGTAATCTTACTCTACACCTCCAATTTATTTTGATAATGTAATTTTGCATTAGAGGGATTGCAGAGTTGCATAATGTCTCACTAGCTCATAGGCTATGATGCTTTGTCACCTTTCTTAAAGAGAAAGTCAATTCTTAACAGTTTTTCCCTGGGCTTCTAGTTAAAATGTAAAGTAATTTCTATTACTAGAAGAATATATGTAGTTTTCCCCCCCTCCACGCAGCCCCCGGAAGAATCCAACTAGCTCAGAGATAAGGGGCTGTGAGGGGAGGAATACCAGGAGAGGGATAAATATTCAAAAGAGGCTCTTACCCCAGGGGGTGCTGGTACAGCTCTCTTTATTCTGTGGTGTCCATGGGAGAGTGGGGCAAAAGAGAAAAAACAGGAAATGTCAGGGGTCTATATAGGTTTTGGACAGGGTGGGCTTTCCTGGCTCTCCGCCAACACTGTTGAGGCAGAAAGGAGGATCCAGGGGTTATCTTGATCAGAGTCACAGGGTCCCGGGGAAGGGGGGCACAGGGTGCCCATGAGCTCACTGTAACAAATATAGACTAAGGACTCATAATTGCAAAATTGCAGCTGAGGGAAGGTGTCTAGAGACAATGCTACAAAAAGAATGCTCTATGCTCCTGTTATTTTTGATGAGCAAGACAAAGATTTTTTTCCCCATTCTTAAGTAGTTTCATTTTTTTTCCACACAAGGATGGCATTGCTGATTTAATCTTGCAAGAAAACTTCAGTTATGACATTCTATGACTACATTTTGAGAGAATCAAATTAAGAAGGCATTAGGTGCTGTTAAAGTGAATGTGAAATTGCCAGGACTCTTGTGATGACCTATTATTTTCTTTGAAATAGATTGAAGACTATGTTGATAGACTTACACTTGTGGTGTGACTTTTCATAGCAAGTGTATGCATTTGTCTTTTAAATGATACAACATATTACTGCTCCTATTTTCACAGTTAATTTACAGATTTTTTATGAGAATCCCAGGAGTTGGGGTGAATGGAGAAATGCATCTCGCTATTTCTGATAATATTCATTACCTTTAGTCATGATTATTCACTGTGCTAATCTTTGAGGAGCTAATAAAATAGTCTTCCTCTGTCCTTGAAAATATGTGAAGCTGCTGTAGGTTATTTGTCCTAGATTGCAAGGTAATGTCTGTATTCTATTCCCATTGGTTAGAGGTGTGGCTGTTATCTTCTGTTAATTGGGCAATTTTCTTTATCTCTTCCACAAACCAATCCTCCCTCCAAGGATTCACCTGCTGTTACTGGGCCATTGAGTGTCGCTACATGACTGAGAAAAGTTATGGAAGCCTGTTGGGAGAGGCTCTGCCCAAAGGGAGGAGCCAAGCATTCCTAACTGGATATAATCTGAGATTTTTGGGACATCAGGACAGCCTTGTCTGCTGGATTCCCAGAGAAGCAGCAGCCTTTTCCACTGGATTTCCAGAGGAAGACCAGGTCCCTCTACACCACCACTGGATCTTCAGAGGGAAACTGTACCTTTCTACAGGCTGACTGCTTCAACAGAACCACACCTGTCACTGTAGGAGAATGCAGCCACCCTTTCAATTGCACTGCTACCAACACCCTGACCCACAGGGTGTCAGGTCATATTCTGACTCTCTCAGTGTTGTTTTGTATTACTGCAGTGTTTATTTTATTTTTGTTTTCTTCTCTAATAAAGAACTGTTATTCCTGCTCCCATACCTTTTTCTGAAAGCCCCCCTTATTTCAAAATTATAACAATTTGGAGGGAGGGGATTTACATTTTCCAGTTCAGGGGAGGCTGCTGCCTTCCTTAGCAAACACCTGTCTTTTCAAACCAAGACATTATTAAACAGCAGTTAAAGAGACATTAGAATGTTTTGACAGTGGAGCAGCAAGGGGGAAACAAATTAGACAATAATCATGAGTCTGAATGAGCAGTAAAAGATGTTGTGCCTGTCATGATTGGCAGGTGATGCTTAAAGAAGTTGCATAGTTTGTCTGTGTTTAGAAAAAACACCTGCACAGAGAAGAGAAAATTGGAGAAAGGTCTTTGCAAGAAATCCTCTGAACACAGATTTTAAGGAAAATGGGGCATAACTTACCATTCTTGTTTCTCTTTATTCTGACCTTTTTTTCTTTTTCTTAAGTTTGAAAAGTATTTAAAACTTCTCAAAACAAGGGGATTGAGCAAGTCTGTTTTCTTTCCTGCTGACGTGTGTTCCTCTAAAGTCTCTGCTATATGACCAAGGTGAAAACATCCAAGCATGGTGATACAGTGACAGTTACTAGATGTATTTTTACCACACATTTGACAACCTAATTTTTCTGTATCAATCACTCCTGTTCACATGGCAGGAATCTCCACCCACTCAAAGGGTGGCCTGAGCTAATTTAACATAGGTGCCGGAACAGAAATATCCGTGGTTCTGGGGCACAGGAGTCCAAAGGGACAGAGAAAACCAAATTAGCAGCTGCTACAGTGAAAGTAGAGGTATCAGGTGCCCCACATGGTGACCAGTCTTTTTGCACCTATAACAAATGCCCACATGACAGCAGGACACCATCAGGATGAGAGCACGAAGAAATGGTTCTGCATGAGAGTAATAAATAGTTTTACTATACTTTCCTAAAGTAAAAAAATGTAATAATATATAAGGTAATTTACATGAATATTCCTGGCCAGTGTATTGGTTTTTTTTTTTGTTGTTTTTCCTAACTGAATTGTGTGTACACCCATCACTAAATACTTAAATAGTTTGGATGAATGCTGCGCTGAGTATTCAGTTTGCCGTTTTTGGAGCTCTTCTGTCTTTCTCTCCCCTCTGTTCCATTGTATGTTATGCCTGTGCATATGGAAACCTTATGATATGCTGAGGCAGAAAATTCTTTGTCTCATCCTCTCCTAATCTGTCATTACTGGATCTGAAATAAATCATACTTTGTTTAATCACCAGATGGAGACAGCCATCAGCTCTCCTGTGCGATTCAGAATTTGTTCTTTATGGAAAAGTCAAATCAGATATGCTCTGATAGGTAATTTTTTTTATATTAAACCTAGGATTAAAAAAAAAAGTGATTTTATAAATCACTTGCACTATATTTTCAGTTGTCAGAAAAGAGTATAGATTCTTTCCCCTTAGTCTGAAGCTTTTTTTGTTTGCACTTTTCTTCCTAAGCAGATTATATTTAAAAGAAACTTTAAATCTTTTTCTAGGTAAAAAATCATCTTTTGGATTATAGAGGGAAATAAAAAAACGTGAAAAAGTATCTATCTATTTATTCCAATTAAGTTTTTCCTGTCCTCTCCCGAACTCTCAGTCTCTAATGAGCAGATATGAAAATTCCATCAAAATTTGAAATGAACTTTTGAACCTGCAGTCCTGGAAATTAATAAACCAGCTTTGTCCTCTCTGGTGATACAATAAATGATATAATGCCAGTAAGAAAATACTGTTTTGCAGAGTGATTTTGAGTGAGAATGATTGCACTGCCCCAAACACGCTGTAGTTAGGGTGATCCTATTAAGTGGAAGCATGAATGGAGACATTTGTTAAACCAATATACATGCAGGAAAATGAAGCAGTGCAGTATTGCTTTCTCAGGGTAGGTTTATTTTGTTTTTAATCATGCTGCTGCATTCCTAGGGTAGATACAATTTTTTTCTAATAAGATAATTACAATTCTGTTCCCCTCTAATAATTTAATATTGTTTCAGTGTAAAAGTTTATATGTATAGTATTTTATAAAGTGTATAATCTTGTGAGTAATTATTTGCTTAGTCTACCAAGTTTTAGCTGAAAGTAACTAAAAGCTTTTTTTTTTTTTTTCTGTAAGGGTATGGGGCCTATATATTTTCATAGTGCTTGCTCAACTGGGAAGTTTTGTCAATGAATTTTATTCTGCATTTGTCCAAACCTATTCCAGATTAACAGAAGATAAAAAGAAAGCCTCTTTCTCGGCCTTCTAAAATGTATCCAAATGTCAAACATTCATTTTGATTTTTAGGAAATCAGTGTAATATAGGCTTTGGTGAGATTTTATAGAACAAGAAAATGATCACGAAAATTAACACCCATCTTATTGTCTCCAACTGATTGCAGACATTCTCTTCCCCTTTAGTTTAGATATTTGTTTGTTTGTTAGAAAAAGCTACACTTCAGTATTCATAAAAATCTTGATTAGAGGAGGGGGTCAATCAGAAAGTGGCAGTGTTACGGAAACTCAATATGTGTTTTTGAACTCTCCGATCAGTATTAGAAAATCAAGTGTAATTTTCAAATATCTCCCATAAATATTCATTTATAAGAAATTGATGGACCATGGATTTTGTTACTCTGGGAGCTCGTTCTAGTTCTGAGATGCTGTGATAGCTGCCATAGATAAAGAACAGGGAAATACAATAAGAACCAAAATGTTTTCTATATTTTGTCTTATGCTGCCGAATTGATGAAAAATCCTTATTGGTACAATAAGTCTCAAAAAAAAAAAAAAAAAAAAAGAATCTCCTGTTCTTGAAACTGTTGCCGAATCACATAGTTAACTTCAGTATCTTCACATGTTAATTTTCTCAAAATTTGTACTTTGTACTTCATTAAGTGTCAAATGGGGCATTCGGGTGGATTTGAATTTTGACATTTTCTTTCTTGATATTTATTTCTATTAAGGAAAATAAAAGGTTTTGCTGTTCATTTAAGCTAACACACCTTTATTATGCTGATGTATTATGTCAGTCTTTCACTTTTAATTCAACTGTCTTTTTATGTAAATTGCAAAAATAATTATTTGTTAGGCTACCTCTTATTCAAACCAGAGTTTGGTATAAATGAGAATCGATCCCAAAATTTAATAGACTGAATGTAACACATTCATAGTTTATTAAACTACATATCAGTGATTTAAAAGATGCTCAGTATTTTATTATGAATTTCAAACCAAGCTATTTGTGTCACAGTGATGCACTATCTTGACAAATTTTATTCCTTGACATACTTTTAAAATAAATTAGATCTTTTTATGGTGGTAAAATCAATTTTTACCTCTGTGATAATGAATTCAAATAACTATGCTACTGTATACCTTGATAACCTTGGACAGTAAGTATAACATGTAAACTGCATGCTATGATTTTATGCTAGTATTAAAAGGCTATGAAGACAACACTGTTTAATTATTAAAGTATAAAAGTTTAATTCAGATATAGAGCTGTGCAAGTGAATCATTCACAATGTGTACTCTGAAAGTAACTCGTGTTATTTATAAACCTATCCCATATCTACTGTATCATGAGTTATCTGATGGACTACTGCTGTTCTGTGTAAAGTACTGAGAAATAATACTCAGGTAAAACACTTGAGTTTTGTTATCCCTCCTTTAGGGAACAAAATTAATATTGTATAGCAAATTTCTTCTTGCATTGTTCAGAAATTCTCATAACCTTTAAAGGAAAAATAATCCTGCACCTTAGGACACAATTTTAAATATAAAATAATTAGAGAGTTGCATGTGCCGTGTGTACAGTTGTTTTGGAAGGACAAAAAGAGAGGCTAAATTCAACAGATATGTATGTTACCAATTCTAGTTCGCAAATGTGTCACGTTTTTAAAAATTATATGGGGTAAGATAAGCATTTCACTCTAAATAATTGTAATCCAGAAAAATCTACATGAGTGACTCTAACTGTAGTTAATGGAAGATTCACATCAGAAGCCATGACTGGGTATTTTTCCCACCAATTCTAGTGTCCTTCATGAACAGACTTCCTGCCCCCTTCTTATTCAAGTTCTGCTTCTTTGTAAAGTAGAAGAAAAGTGATAGGGAGATTAAAAAAAAAAAAAAAAAAAAAAAAAAAGAAAAGTGTGTGTAATACTGGGGTTTACTTATTTCAGCATTCACCTGAAGGTGGGTGTTTGACTGAAGTCCTGAGTTTCTGACATTATTTTTAACAGCTATGTAATGTAAAATCCATAAGTGATACTTAATCAGGGTGAAAGTCCTCCAAATATATCAGGTTTTGTTTATAGTTTAGGGGGAAAAAATGTTGCCATTTCCATGATCTCTTCCCATGAGGAAGTTTTCAATTCTTTTCTTTTGTGTGTGTGTATGTGAAGAGACACTGCATGTCTTCTGACTTGCCTCCTAACATGTTCCCTAGGTCACTGGCATTTGTGTATTTAGTCCTAAATGTATCATTCAACAAGCCTGTACTTAGAACTTTACAGATGGGTTGAGCTGTTAGAGGCTGAACTTGTACTACTTCATAATACATGAATCAATAAGATCTTTAACAAAATATGTCCCCATGGAAAGCACACTGAATAATACAACAGGGAAAATTCAGGTCCATATGTCTTTCATTCTGTCTGGTACTTGTTTGCTAGCAATACATAACCAATAAGAATAAGAAACTCTAAATTCATTCTCCACAAAAAGAACTTGAAACTTTTCAGAAGGTTGGATTTATCAACACCATTGTATTCTATGCCTGAATATACTTTAAATGGGAATTAAAGTTTATAATTTACAGACATGAAATAATGGAAAAGAATAGGACAAAAAAAGTCAAAAGACAAGAATTTGAGGGCAATATTTCCTTTCTATGTATGTGCAACAGGTGTCATGGTCCTAAATTTTTACAGGATCACAGGATAGTCTGAGTTGGAATCCAACTCTTGAATGAATAGTCCATAGGAGGAAAATGCAAACCTTGGTGTTTTCAGCACCATGCTCCAACAAGGCAATCTCAGGGACTGTAGTGGTCTTTCATGTAATATGTGCCTATTATGACTTTCTTGGCAGCAATATTACAGTAATACTGTGTTGCTTGTTAACTGTTTTTCACCATAAGGACAGAGCAAGCTTGTTTTATTAGAACAGAACAAACTTATTCCATCAATCAAGTGCATATTGCTTTCAGGGATTTTGTATAAAGTGAAATCATACCCAAGCCAAAATCTCTGTTGCAATTCATCACATTTGTTTAGATTCTGATGACTAATAACTTAGTGCCATAGTTAGTTTCTGTACAGTAACAACCTTAATGGAATTCTAGACTGATTCATTTGTAACGGGAAAGAAAAATATATTCAGAGCATCAGACGGTATAGGTCAACATTGCAAAATACTCTGTCTAAAAGATGTATTGATTTGCGAGGTTATTATTACAGTTCATTTGAATTGTTTTACTGCTGGAGACCATGAACTTTCCTGTGTGTTGAAAATTATAGATGTTGTCCACTGTTTTCATCTTTAAAATGTCCATCAACAAAATCTATTCCAGCATAGTTTTTAAAGAGCTAGGTGCAGATGAAGAGAATAGCATAATCAGGATTGCTGTTCCTCTTAAGGCTTCCAGGAAATGTTTTGTAAAACATATACATATTTGATAAATTTGATTATCTTTCCTTCCCTATTAAGGACGTAGTTTTGTTTAGGTGTCTGTATTTTTGAGAGGATCAGTATTTTAATTTCCACATTCTTAAGTCACCAGATGTTTCCAAAATATTCTAGGTCCCATTTTAAAGATAATGGAAGAGTCACTTAAAAATAAATTATCTATAAATTTGTCCAATTGGGCTCCTCAGCTACATTTGAAAAATAAAATTTCACATCTAAATCATCTGATAACCTTGAGAATTAGACAGCTCATCCCTAAGAAGTTGCAGTGCCTTTTCATGCATGTATTAATACACATGATATAAGATTATGGAAGTTAATTCTTTATATTTCTGCTTAACAGAAAGAGTTGAACTTCACAGTTCTGTACTTTTTTTGTTAATTTATAAAAGGTTGTCAATCCTGTGAATTCTCACTTGGATTTCTCTACCCAGTAGGAAATGAAAAGGTAGTGCAATCAATATTCTAAGCTCACTTTTCTTTCCTTCTTTCATTAAAGTAAGTACGCTTCAGTCTTCTTGCCTATAATGAGCAGTAACTGTGCCACAGCTCCTTAATGGTGCCACTCACATTTTAAGAGTGAGGATCCAGTGGAGGAGAGAGGAGGACAGCTGCAGTGTACTTGAGGCATTGCAGTCAGCAGCCCTGTGAGCTACCTGCACAGGCACAGCACGTGTGCCAATGTATTGGCTACCATCTGTCTTTAAATCTGCTCCCTGCTAATGCCCATCTCTTATAACCAAGAAGCTCTGAATAATCATTCCCGACCTATTATTTTCACAGCCATGGAACATGATGGACAAAATTTAGTACAAATGTAGGCCCTGGTATCACTTTTAGATGCCAGATTGACCTGACTGTCAGGCAGGTCTCCATGAGGGTGTGGATCTCATATTTGTTTTTGAAAAACTACTAGCATAGTTTATATATCAGATAATTTGAGTATTCAAAGTGCATCTTTATTCTGGTTTTGCAGTATCTGAATCTCATGTGAATTTGTAGTAATTTTTAAATGTCTGCATAAAAGGGAACATTGAAGGTGAATGCACTTCGGAGTGAGTCTGGGATAGTGGTATTTTCCATTTCTTTCTTAATATTGTCTAACATGCATTAATTGTATATTTTGTGATCCTAGTTGCCTCTTTTTTATGCATGAAAAAGATATATTGGATGATTTATTATTGCCTTCTCCAGCTGTCCTTCTCTTATTCCTAAATTGTTGTTCCCCTATTGGCGTTATATGGCCAGACTTGAAGAGTGGGGGGCTACAGGGATAGCTTCTGTGAGAAGCTGCCAGAAGCTTCTGCCATGTCCAGCAGAGCCAATGCCAGACATCTCCTGCATGGATGCGCTGCTGGTGCAGGTGGATACCTGAGAGGAGGCTGTGTCTCCATGGGAGACCTGTGCTGGAGCAGGGTCCTGGCAGGGACCTGAAGTCCAGTGGAGAGAGAAGCCCGCATTGGAGCAGGTTTGCTGGTAGGATTTGTGATCTTGTTGGGGACTCCCACTGGAACAGCTTGTCCTTTAAGGGCTGTGCCCTGTGGAAGGGTGACTCTGAGTTTATGAAGGACTGCTGCCTGTGGGATGGACTCAGGTTGGAGAAGTTAATGGAGAACTGTCACTTGTGGCAGGAATCCCATGCTGGAACAAGGCAAGGACTTCTTTCCCTGAGCAGCAGGAGAAAAAATGTGTGATGAACTGACCTTAACTGTCATTCCCTGTTTCCCTGCACTGATGGAGTAGGAGGTGGAGCTGGAAAGGAATGGCTGGGGGAATGTATTTTTTAGGTCTTATTTTACTTCTCATTATCCTGCTCTGATTTTATTAGTAATGAAATTCAGCAAACATCCCCAAATCAAGTCTGTTTTGTCAGTGATGCTATTCAGTAAGTAATCTCTGCCAGTCCTTAACTCATGAATTTCAATTATATTTTCACTCTATTGTCCAGCTGTGAAGGGGAGTGTTAGAGCAGCTTTTGTGGTTGCCTGGCATCCAGCCAGGGTGGACCTACTACATCCTACTTCTCACATGTTAAATGACAAGAATAAATACTAATTTTTCCTCATAGTTTAAAATTTATTTGAATATAAATATTCTGGTACAGTTTATGTAAATGGGGAGTTCACCCATGTTGTTATTTCTTTTCCTTTCACAATTCCATTTTCCATGCTTTTACTGCAGTGTAATTTTTCTAATGCTTTTCCTTTCACAAAGCATCTGAGGTGCTAATATAAGCAGTATCATATACTAATATCTTAATTTAGGAATCTGTGTCATACTCTGTTTTTGGTTTTCTTTTTGAATAGAAACAATAAATCCTTAATCTCACTATGTATGTTTTACATTATTATTTAGAACATTGTGGTCATGTAGTACTGCATTATTTTCTTTTTGAACTTCCAGTATTCATGGTGGAGGTGTCCTGTGCAGGGCAAGAAGTTGTACTCGATGATCCTTGTGGGTCCTACAAACTCGGGATTTTTATGATTGTTTGATTTTATGATTATTTGTTGTCCAGTGGCTGGATTTTCTGCCAGTTTTATATTTCCAGAAGAATAACTCAAGAGATGTCAACAGTAGTTGTAGAGTAGAAGTAGTTTCTAGAACTATATATTATGTTTGCAGATCGCTATCAAGTTTCTTCCCTGATACAGAGGAAAATTTTTTTTTTCTCACAGTTTCATACCCACAGTTTCTCACTAGATGAGAGAACTTGGGTATTTATTAGTCAAAATGCAGGTTTTATTCAGTTTTGGCAATAGTTTTCTAATTTATTTTTTTCTTTTAGTGACTGAAGTAACCCAAACCTAACTAGTTGCATTTTTAATTGCCTTTAAGTTTAGAGAAAAACTAGTCCTTTATTATACCCTTCCTCCTTTTCAAGTTTCATGTTAAAAAACAAAAAAGATATTTTAACTTTGCATTCTGATGACTGAATTGCCAAGTTTCAAACTAAGAAGAGGTATTGTATTTGATATTTTTATTTTCAGTTAGTTTCTGTAGATAACTGTAGATACCTTCTGCAAGGTAAGGCAGCAGAAGAATAGCACTGATATAAAACATTTACAGCCCTAACAGGGTCACCTGGGTTCCTAATGGGGCAATATGGTGAGTAATTGAGGTCAAGTTCTGTGAAACTGTGACTAGAACAATATGGTTTCCAACAGGCTATTATAACTTCCAACAGCAAGTATATAAATGACACTCCATTTTAATGGGATGCTGTTTGTTAGTAACATAAATTAAAGCATATTTGACATCCAAATTGGAAGCAGAGAGTGGTAATGAGAAGACAAATAAACTATTGATAAATTGTGAATTGAATAATTGCTAAACTTTCTTCCTAGAAAGATAGCTAAGATGGCTATCTTACTAATGATTAATCAGTTAACTCTAAATTTCTGACTTTCTAAGCCTGGGGAAATCAAGTTAGATATTCAATATGGTGAAAGCATTTAATGATTTTGTCATTTCTCTCTCTGATTTAAGTAACAATTGTGTGACCAGAGATGGCCTATTCCAGTGAGGTGACTGAGAGAACTCTGATAATTTGAAAAAATTATTAATATGTTTTCTTTGTTGTTTCTCAGTTATGTTTGAGGTATCAGATAACCTAACACTAAATTAGCCATAAAAAGAAATCAATGAACAGACAAAATAACGAGAAGCTTATTCTGTGCTTGAAACTAAAAGGGATGTGCACAGACACACGCAGGATGGTGACACCGGCTGCCACAGACAAGGAGCTGCCTTCAACATCACCTGCTTGCAGGACTGACATGAACACCTGGACAGACAGACAACTCCCCCACTCTGGTAGAGACTGAATCTCAGTACTGAGCACATACTCAACACACTCTTGATTTACACAGAAGTGCACATCAGTGGATCCCTAGAGTACTGACATGGCCCCTTCTGTCCACCCACCCCCAACCAGATCACAGCCTCCACCTCTGAGCAGCTTCCAGCTGCTGATCCCGCATCCATTCACACTGGTCCTGGCAGTGCTTGGTGCCTGCAGCACTCACACACACACACACACACACACATCTTAGGGCATTGCACAGAGATAGTCAAGAAGAGATTTTACATGAAGACAGGAGAGACTGTGGTGAGGAGGTGCAGGGCTCAGTGAAACAAACACACTGACCATCTGTTTTACAAGCAATAAACCTCTTTCACACCCGTGTGTCTATTCCAACTTTCTTCCTCCCTTCCCCTTCCAGTGCACATTCCATCATCCATTTGCATAGCTCCAAGACCCCTGGCAAGATCCTGGACCCTCAGGTTTGCATGCTTATAAGCAGCAAGTTCCTCATTTTCCAGCAGTTCCTTGGTAGCGCATCAATTAGTGTGACTTGTCTACATTTGTTTTGGATCATTGTCTCATTTATGTTTGTCTGTCAGGTTTGTGTCACCATATATTTTGTTTATGGCTTTTCTCTTTTCCCTAGTATCCCATTTGGCAATGTCCTAGATCAGGTAGTAGAGAAATAATAATGATTTCTCTATACCTTCATCAATTAGTTTGACTTGACCAGGTTTGGTTCTCCTTATTGCCTGCCTTATCATTTGTCAGTGAAGTTTGTGTCTCTGTGTTTACGGCTTCCCTTTTTTCTTATCATACCTTATTCCCTTTTATTGTAAACCACAAACTATTACTCTTCCTTTTAAAGTTGACCAGCAAAACATTGCAAGTTTATACTTTTTTTTCTATTTCAAGCACTCTGTGTCATTCCTGAAATGAATTGTTTCAGTTGATCAAGTAATTCTCATCTACTGATCAATCATTGGATACAGAAAGATGATCTTCCAAATCAGTTGATGAATCTGGACTTAAGGTTTCATTTTATTTGCATCTCTCATTTTCTCAAAACCTTGATGCTGTTTCCTTCCTGTAATGTAGTTTTCTGCAGAATTGCAAAAGGTTTCATGTGGTTAGATGTAGCCCTAACTCCAGGTCAATCTTAACATGTTTTTGAATGGATGCATTCTGCCTAAAAGAAATCTTGAAAAGGGTAGTGGTTTGTTAAAGAGGAGAGGGAGATTGAAGGAAATCAAGCGTATTTCATTTTCTGTACACAAAAAATAAAATAATGCCAGGAAATTTCAACGAGATCACATAGTCTCATATGATGTTTTTTCTACCTTTGATAGGAGTCTCAGTCTAAAACTATGTAACCTAATTGCAAACATAAATATGTACACATGCTTAAGGAGGATTGCAAGAATACATGTCTTTACAAGAGTGCAAAATTTATAGAGTACAGACTAACTTTAGAACATTTTTATCCTTCTAACAATGAGGTCATACAGATAGAATATTATTAATGGATAAAACTGAGAAATATGTCAAGAGAGTTATTGGAAAATATTTACTGGAATGTAATAATTCACTCATCTGTTTCAGCATGGCTTTCTTGTTTTTTATGCTTGATTTAACTAATCAATACTGAATTATATCAACATGAACATTCATTATATCTCTGTCGTATGTTGATGGTGACTAAATCTTGCCCTGCTTCTACCAAAATTTGTTTTTCATTTTTCTTGAACACCAATGATGAAATGGAAATTTGCCATGAAAAGCCATATGTCTTCATCACAATTACTGACCACTGCTTGGATATCACCTAGTAACTGTAAATGCTCAGCATAAGGTTTCAGACCAGAGAAATCTTACAAAGGTTTCAAATATTGAATGCTTAAAGAAGTAATAATTTTCCTGCAGGTATTTGTGTGAGTGGAGGTAGCAGCACTAACTTGAACACATGTATGCAAAAGTATCAAAATCTTTTGCTTTCGGTGTCAGACAGTAAGCAATACTCCCTGTGTTAGGTGAGAATCCCATATATAAAATTCTAGCAAATCCAAATGAAATATATGATTCAAGTGTGGTGAACTCTATAACTTTATATTCCTCTAACAAATCCTTTATCCTGTGTATTTGCAGGGAATTAAAAATTTTCAAACTTAATACCTGTGAGCTGCGTGTGATCAGAATCTTAAACAAATATTTATTTTCTTCTGTTCTTCAGAAATAGAATATAATTATGTCTCCAAATGCTGCAAGTTTCCATCCTGTTTGTTTTTCATCTTGCAGTGTTAATAACATTCTGCTGATCAAATTCATGTACAATCATTTTGAAAGCCACTGATGTTTTTGCCTTTGTTTTTTAGTAACCAGATTATAAATGCTTATCTTTTTAATACATGAGGGATGAATCTCTCAAATGCAAAAATATTCATTATAGAAAAAAACCCCCACAGATATCCTTTCTAGACATGTTTCTTTTGAATCTCCATGGAGTTTCTACCCAGAACATGGATCCTTCCATGGATTGTATTTTGTTGTATTTTTTTGTTGAAAGCACTGAAAGAGGTTAAGACAAAAGGATGGATAGGGTCAAATTCCCCAGAATATATTTGTTAGCATTATAGCACCACATATCCTCTTCAAGTTTTTATTTTGTCTTGGATGTCTTTGGCCACGTACTTTGCTACCTGAACATGCCTATACCAAAAAATTCTTGTTTATTTTTAGTAAATGTAAAAGCAATTTTAAATTATTCTTTTAAATTTAACATCCGTGAAAGAACTGGATAGGTGACAGTGAGGGGCTTGTAACAGTGCATATGATTTTAATGGAAATCAGTTCATCCCATTATGTTAGGCTTATCAGTCATATCTTTTAATCAATTTTGGAAGTTCAAATGCGCCACTGCAAAGTGTCAGATATTTAGGAATCATCATTATAACCTAAATCTTGCCTTTTTATCTCTACTCTCTACTTTTAAAGATTCAGAAAGAACCTGACAGTTTGCATGATAATTTTGATGCCAGTCTTTTAACAAATCAGTAGTTTTGTTCATTGGTATCCATCCTAGATTGCACTGCTCCAGGAAGCTTATGTCAGAGATGAACAAGATTAATAACATTGCTAATATATGGAGTTGAATCAAAAAAGAATAAATTTTTAGTCTTGAAACTTCAATTTATCTTGTCTTAAATCTGAAGAAGTTTTACTTGGTCCATTAACTAGACATGTTATTTATTCATATTTATCCTTTTAAAATATATATATTATATAAATTGCAAACATCATATTTTTTACTGAAATGTGAATATATTTATCAGTCACAAATTTTCTTTACACATTACTGATCTGTGCATCCTAGCTTTCTGCAGGGTAATTACAAATCTTCACTCTGCTTAAAATATTTTGGGTTTGATGATTTTTTGTGCTTTTCTTGTCATATTCTTTTGTGGTTCTTTGCATTACTCAAGCTGAACTTCATACTCCCTGGGTGCAATTGAAAAATTCTAAAGGCTGAGAGCTAAAGGGAGTGGAAATACTTCTAGCATAATTTTTTGCATTGTGGCTCTGCTTAGCAATTGCTTACACAGCTTTAGCTTCACTTCACATGAGTAACATCTTTTTTGGTCTATTCTAGTTTTACTACCAGTAGTATGTTGTATGTCTGAACACAGCAATATTCTTCACATACTGAAGCATATGTAGTTGTACCTGTTATGTAGGCAGGTGGGCAGTCTTGAGGGGGTTAGGACAAACAGGAAATTCCCTAGCACAAAGCAAAAAGCAGAGTAAATAAATCTTGAAAGAAGCACTGTTGTATATCAATGAATCTTAAGTTCAGGGTAGGAACAAATGCACAAACCTGTTGCTGTGTTATAAAAGGCACAAAGTGATGGGTCTACTATGTTTTTTTTTGTAGAAGGAAAGAGTGCACTTTGAAACAGGAAAAAATTATTTGATGAAATAGGGCTAAGATTGATATTTTAATGAATAAGCCATAGAGATAACATGGTAAATGAAAACAGGAGCCTCAAGAAGATAAGATTTCATCAATAAGCCATTAGGGTTGCTGAACAGTCTATAATAGCAATTAACAATCCTTCTTAAGTAATTAAGGATGTGCTAGGGAGAAAAATCACTGACATCTAAACAATATCCAAAAGCTTTTACCTGTTCTGTGGAATATCACATTTTTTTCCCCCTGAGGCACTGAATGTGGCTGTTTCAAAGAATGATGAAACTCATACAGCAAAGCTTGTAAAAGAAAACTTTATTTTTGTTCAAGGTGCAAAGTCTTCTTTTTAAAGCTCATGACAAAAAAAAAGAAGGAAACTCTTCAAAGTTATTAATTGATTCAAGTTATTGAACTAAAGCCTGTGAGCTGCTTAAGCACAGAAGTCTCTGATTGACTTATTTTCTTTCTTTTCCACCTCCAAAGAACATGAAGGAGAATAGCAGTGGTGATAATACATTTGGTATTCTTTTGCATATAATAAGGTACAATATGTACCATAGAAGTAAAAAATTTTGACTTTGAAATATCACCTTCAAGGGAGAGTGCATAGAGCACAGTGGGAAAAGCATCACAGTTCATATGATTCCTTTCCCTCAGGGGCTCTTCTTGGGAGAAAATAACTTGTAAAAGATGTCTGTTATTTTTTTCAAGATCCCTGAAAATTCTGAATTACCAGAAGAAACAAACAAAAAACACAAGCAAACAAAACCCAAACAAACAAAAAACCAAACAAATGAAAAAAAGGAAAAATCAGAGAGCTGGATAACTTAGTTGGGTAATGTATCAATATAATTCATGTAATAAATTTATAAAACCCAGTTCTAGCAATATAGTTTATTTGCTCATGTCTGTACTAATGGATTTACTACAGATATGGCACAGGCTTGAAAAATTGTATGTGATTGTTAACCTGCTTTCTAGCAAGGTTTCAGACAGTGTTAATATTTTCTCAGGTGTTTCCTGAGAATTCCTAATTCTCAGCAAGAGATTATTTCTATTTCTTGTCAATCCCCTGTTTTGGAAAGTGAAAAGCTGAGGCATGAGGAAATTGGTATCACTTGTGCCTGTACCAGAGAATGTATCATAAAAATTATTTTTGGAGAAATAGAACATCAGCACTATTTTGGGGGATTTCATGAGAAATTGAGCTTTAAGAAAGAAATCAGATGCGTCTCCTCATAAAACGATTATTTTAATTTTTTTACAGTATGCACTAGGTATCCAAATAGGACTGATTTTTGCAAGTGAAAAGTAGTGTTCCCTTTGAAGCTGGAAATTTGGTCTGCTAGCATGGAATTAACTAGACACTTTTGATCTTTTTTCTCAAATATGTACAAGTTTCTTTCCTCAGCACAGAAGAAGAGGACATGTACCATATTCAGAATTCATTATGACTGGAAGAAAAGTTGTTTCATACTTGGAAAAACTTCTTGTTTCCAAGCCTTTTGTTGTTGTAACAATAAAACTCAAAGAGGAAGTATTTTGCAGTTGAATAATTTATAAATCACTTCAGCTAAACTAACTTTTATTAAAGTCAGGGTTTTGGAATCCTTCTCAAAATGTCGACAACCAACCAAATAACTGCTTCTTCCATAGAATAAAACCAAACCCAAAATAAAACCAATAAAGGAATAAATAGTATACACAATTATAATAAGATTTCTTAATATTCCTGATTGCCAATTTACTATCATATTTTCCTGGGTATTAATCTGGAAAGAATAATTTGATACGTCTGGGTTTTTCTGTAAACATAACCCTAAACTTTAAAGGCCTTTAAATTAATTGTTTGTTATATTATGAAATCTTCAAATTAAGATTTTATTTATGGGATTTCACCCAAAACTTTTTAAAGAGGAAAAAATGTCCAATTATTTCAATTGGTGTTATATTGGATCAAGCCCAGCTTTTATCAGACTGATGTAAAAGATTGAATTGGATTGGATTGGATAGATGAGTTTGATGAGTTTGTGGAAGATCAGTTTTATTAGAATCATGGGTTTGCAAGTTTAGGCTGCATGAAACTGGTCCAGGAAAGCAAGAAAAAAATGTGATAGTACTTTACAGCAAATTAGTTCAAATAGCTGCATACTGTTGATGACTCCTCACATTCCCATTATGGACCATCTCCTTCACTAATTCAGTAGGTAAATTCTTGTTAAATATATGCTATTTTTGCACAATAGGGAACCTGCAAGAGGTTCTGAGGGTTTTTTCATATTATGATTAATGTAAGCATTATATATTATAAGGTTATATTTCTTTTAACTAGATTTATGTATAAGAAAACTTATGTAATATTTAGAAAACAATACATTTTTTAGGGATACTTATATATATATTTCTATAAATAATACATTTTTTTACATCTGCATCTTTAAAATAAGAGTAGTATTCCAGATAAATCAAAAATTTTAGCAGATAATTAGCTTTGAGTGTATCCAATCATTCTTGATTTCTATTGACGTAGTAGATCTGGAGAACAGAAGTAAAGTGTTAGTTAGGGGTGCTCTTTAGCACAGCAAATCACTGCTATAGCACTCTTCACACTTTGTAAGTCCTCTTTATGTCATTAAGACAGCTCTTGAAATAGGCATCACTTAACTTCTAGTGCCTGTTAGCTTGTTTCTATTATCTAGATTAAAGCTAAATGTTTTATTAGATGTGGATTGTATGCAGAGCAGATCAAATGCAGTTAAGAACCATGTACTGGGATTAACTGAGCAATAAAACACCTTCTCAAGGTCATCTTAATTTTGTGTATTTTTTCTCTTCAGGTTTTTGCTGTTGATGGTTGCTTTGGTTATTTATTTCCAGTTCTAAATAGCATTAGCAAAGATTTTAAAGGTTGAATAGACAGACTGTGTAGCCTTCAGAAGTGAAAACAAAATGTGGATTTTTTTTAGTGACTCATTAAAAGGGTCAGTGCTTATTAATCTCTGCTAAATGACTGCTTAGCGTGGAGGTAGAAACTCAGTCACCTTAGTTACTGAGGTAGACTGCAGTTTCATTCACAGATTTTCAATTTGATTGTATGTGGGTTAAAGGAGAAAATAGCTGTATGTGAGTTCTCAGCCGGCTTGGCAATAATACAGCCAGAATTATTAAAAAAAAAAGAAAAAAGGCAAGTGTAGGGAAAGCTTCAGTTCCTGTACTTAATTATTTAAAAAAGCTGCCTAATTGTAAGCTTTATCTCTGACAGTTGTCAGATGTCTTCCAGCAAGTGAAGATCAAAAGGAATAATTAGTATGTAGTCTCTTTGTCCCCCTGGCTAACAGAATTTTTTAATCTGCTATAATGTGCATTGATGAGGTCCTTAATGGAAGTCAGTGATTTTCTCAGGTGAAAGTTTCCTTTCGTTTTATCTAATTCTGTCTAGTTCTGCTTTTTAGACAAGTGGAAGAGTAAGAAAAACTTGCTTTTGTGTAGTTTTTAGCATAATTTCTTCAGCAAATTGACAAAAGGCTCCTACTGTGAGAAAAATGTTTCAGCATAGTTCTTTTGCTTTCAAGTAGAACAAAGACGTACCAGCAAATGTAATTTTGAGCTTTGAAACTACCAATAATGTGTGAATCTCTTATTCCTTTCCTGTTTTATTCCTAATTAAAACCTTAATTGGCTCCCAGCATTGAATATTTTGGACTCAATTCCTATCTGAATTACGCAAATATACAAGTTAATTCTGTTTCTAGGTAAGGCGGTTAATACTTTAAATACCTCTACCTTTTAAAACTGGGAAAGTGAGAGGAGACACTCCTCCCATGAGGACTTGAAAAGTAGTGGGAGGGAGGATGAAATTTCTCTAGCAGACACAAAAGGGTGAATTCCTGAAGTTTGCTTCTATACTTTCATTCAGATGACCTTGCTTAAACAGTCAGCGTGGCAGGACAGTCATGGGTGACTGAAGGAAATTACAGCTCATCTCTGTCCTTGAGACGAGTCAGTAAGATCCAGTAAGAGCTGATGTCTTCACCGCAAAATCTAGGGGACAGCTAGGCTTATTCAGACACTTGGTCACTCTTGCCTGCAGCAGCATTATCTCACTTGAAACCTTAGCTTTCACCTGTTCTTCTCTTTGCTCTGCATGGTCTTTTGTCTCTTTTCTCCTGACCCACTCCTAAAATTCACTTGTGTGTCTTCCTTTGTCCCTCTGAAATTGCTCTTTCTGAAGAAACATACCTTTAATGACACGCTAGTAAAGGAACCCCATCAATGACTTTAAATTCTGTTCCTATTAGCAAATAAGGATATACAACTGAACCACATGTATTTATTATATAGTAATAAAAGTGGTTATGAAAATATAAATTCAGAACTACTGAAACCAGTAGAACTGTACATGCATGTTGGTCATGTTGAACTTTATAATTTTGAAAGGCATAGCAAAAGGAATGGAAATCATTCAAGACAGCTCAGTGCCAGACTATTCCAGATCACACCAAATACGTAGACTTAGTCTACAACAGACTATGCTGTTACACCAAAGACAGCCAAAGAGTTAAGCTGGCCTGGCAGATATTGGTGGATGGTCAAATCAGAACCATCAAAAAACATTAGAATAACAGAAAAATTGGAAATGTTAGAGCATAACCCAGACCTCTGTCATGGGTGGAGTGGGAGCTTCAAATTTAGGCAAAGTTTATTAGAGAAGCCCTGATGCGGAGCCACAAGGTGCGGAAAGGACCTCTGTGTTTTCTGAGTTCTTTTTCAGGGAGGAGTCTGGTTGTGGCTGGATCCAATCTTAGCCCCAGACTTTGTCATTGGTTTCAGTAATTTTGTCCCATGCAATTATTACTGACAAACCAGATATATTTATATAAAATTGAAATATTTATTATGACAAATTATTAGATAAAAATCATAATCAGAATTATCTACTACACAGTATAAAAGCTAAGACTACTAGTAGTGTATTGTATAGGATAATGCACTATATAAAAACTATTATATTAAGGAGAGGGGATAACAAAAAAGAGATAATTAATAGATATCAGAATTAGAATTAGTAGATATTGATGTAATTTGCCGTATCAATACTCGTAGTGTTGGAAATAACTTAAAATATCTTTTGGCTTTTAAGTAATAGTAGTCATGGAGTTGTTTGCCTTTGCCAAGCTGGGGGTGAATTGAGATTTCTCTGCAAAAGACTGTTCACCAAGGGTTTGAGTTTTGCTGGGTGAGGCCTCATTCAACAAATAGAAGATTCTTAGGCTCTAGAAATTTAACATCTGCACATTGGCAAGTAGCCAGAAAATACAGAGGAGATAGACATTACACCCCTAGTCTGGTCAGAGATACCAGGCTGTGAAAAGATTGATAAGAGAACCAAAGATTGAGGACCAAATTAGCATTCATTGAAGGTAAAGGGATAATAACCAATAGGAGATCAAATATTAGGAATCAATGAATGGATTTTTTTTCCAATGTATAAATATATAAAAAACCTGGTAAAACCCATGTTTGATGGCGTGATTTCTACTGCACATCCTGGCAATGATTTCTATTGCACATCTTGGCTAGAATAACATCCTGGTTAGAATAAAGAAATTCTCTAACACTTAAAAGATGGTGTTAGAGAGTTATCCCCACAGTTTCAATGGCAGTGGGCAGATCTCTTTCACTCAGCCTCAAGGAGCATCCTTGGGGGCTGCCCCCTCCCCAGGAGAGAAATCTCCATACACTCCATGGAAGAATACACTAGAAGAACCCAATCATATGAGAGTGGAGTTTTATACTGTAAAGTGATTCAAAGTCTGTCAAATGTCTCCCATTGCCCCACTATCAGGATGTTAATTTGGAGTTAGTGAGCAGACTGGTTTTAGTACAATTCCACACCAAACCCAGCACATGATGCCCCTGACAATCTGCTACTGATAGCCTTGGAAAAAGGGCTTTGTCCGAGTTCTCTGACCACAGTCCAGGGCAGAGCATCCTGCTACATCCCCACCTATGCCCAGTTCCCAGGTTTCTTACAGCAGAGTACGTATAACTTGTGAAGGCTTATATAATGAGATGCATCTTCTTCTCATGCTTCTGTTTCTCTCTGAATATATTCTAATTCTTGAGATCCTAGATCAATTTTGTGTTTTAAGTTTGTCTCAAGTCTCAAGTTCCTGAAACAGAAAGCTCAATGATTGATAGCAGATAGAAAATTGTTGTACATATTTATGAAATCTGTGAAAATATGACTTGAATATATCTTAATAGCTTAAAACACAGAAATAAGATAGTGATATTATAAACATCAATGCCTCATAAGTCCAAATTAAATATCTGCATTTATTTATACATATGTTGTTCATGTATGAGCATACATGCATGCAAATATATGTCTTTTAAAAAATATATGTTTGTTTTCCAATATTTGAGTTGAAACAGTCTTCCTACTTTCAAGGAATGCTCTTCTATCTGCTATAAATATACTTTAAATAATTTCATACAAAAGGCCCAACAGAAATGCAATAAATGAAAATCTTTGATTTATAGTGTGTGCATGACTATGAGAGCTAAGTAATGTCGAAGGCAGAGCAGAAAATGTAATTATGTTCTAATGTTTCATTGTATAACATTACTTTTTTGGTGAAGCCTAAATTAAGAAACCTAATAAGATTTTAAAAACCTGGATAAACCTTTCAACTGTTTTCAGTTGATGATCACTTTATATTTACAGAAATATGCATTTAAATGTTACTACTATAATTACAGTAATCAATGAGAAAAGGATGTTTTTTAAAAGCTAAACATAAAGATGTAGAGGAAAAAATAGAACAAAACAATACAAAAAGAAACATCAATCAATATTCTTCCTTTTCTGTAATTCTAGAAGTGTAAAATTTTTAAAATTTAAGTGGTGAAAGGACTCTTCTTCTTCTCAGAAAAGCTACTGAACAAAACGGGGCTTGATATGAAAGGTACTTCATGCATCCCCAAGGACTTTAGCATGAACTTTGGGTACAGGCAGGGAATGCTCACAAAAGTGAGGGCCTGGAAACTCAGAGCTGGAAGCAGAACTCAGACACAGGTAATTCTTCCCCAGCCCTGGAGCAACCTGAGATAAACAAGGAGTTTGGCTGTTTTAGAGATTCATGGTCTGATGTGTTTGCTTTGAGGTCTGACAGTGTCCTCTATAAGTTTATCCGAAGCACATATATTTTATTGTCCCTTATGGCTCTACAAAACTCTCAAGAGCCTAAACCACACACCTTGTTTTTCCTTACCTTAAGTCTTAGCATTTTTAATCTTTGTCTGATTTTTTTCTTAAAGTTATATTTCAATGACAACAATTGTGTTCAGTTACTGTTCTTAATCCTGTTTATTATCACCCAACTTTCCATTATTCAATTTATTTCTCTTATATTCTGATGCATCAAATTCCACAGGAAAAAAAAAAGTGATTTTTTCTTTCTTTTTTTCCATTTTTTTCAGATCTGTTGAAGTGTAAAATGATTGGTTCAGTCAAATGACTTTACATAATTCATGACCAGAGAAACTTTCTTGAAAATTTCTATTACCTTTTGCTTTCAAAAGCAATCAGTGGCACATACCATTAGTAGTTTTGCTGTGTCAATCTATTATCATTAAAAACTTGTCAATTCTTCATTCACTTTCCTCTTCTAGGGACAGTGGCCAAAATCCTTCTCATAAATCCCCATTCATGTTTCATACTATTTTGCCAAATGTGTTTTCTTATTTGGGTGGCCAAGGCAAATTTGTTCTTGGGAACTAATAAGGTTTTTCTTATTATCAAGCAACTTTCTTTCCTGGGATGCATCCAAAATTCACTGTGTGCCTTTTCATACCCTTAATATTTGCATTTAAAATGACCATATGCTAAGTGCATATAGTCTAACAGAAAGTAATCAAAAACAGTATGAAAAGTAGATTTTGTACAGCAGAAAAACAATAATGATGTTTTCAGTAATATAGTTTTAATTTTTACAGACACCTGCAGTTTATTGTAGCACTACTGGAAGGGTATAAATTGTGCTCCATTGGTAGTAGCTTTATTGTACAATCTTTTCACCTGGACAGCTGTTTTGAATGGATTATAAGCAGTTGAAATGCACTCTCTTTCCCTAGAGAATGGTTCCTAATATTTCATCTGTGAAGACATTTATTTCTCTACCTAGCTCATAACTGATTTTTATATGTTGAAAGAAGTTGTACTAGTTATCTATTTATTTTGTTGTATATTTATTTATTTATTTTAAAGGGAACGCAGTCACTTTAGTGACATACCAAGGTGCATGATCACCTGTGGTAAAAACTGAGTTAGTGGGGCTATATTCATGCTCAGCTGAGCTTGGCATAATTTCTGGAATACAGTAGACCTGCAGAACAGAGCAGGCATTAGCAGTTTAATGTAAGGAAATTGCACTGAAACTACAGGCTGTCTGGTGTATAAAGTTCTACAGATAAATAATGTCAGAATTTCAAAGGTGTGGTGGGGATTTAGTTGATCTTCATTTCATAAACTGGAGGGATTTTTATAGCCTTTTCATAGGCATATCCATAGATAAAAATCTTAATTCTTGATCAGATTTATAGATTACACACTATTAAATAAATAAGTTACAGGGAAAGATAAATAGAAGGTTTTGTAAATTTCAGTGATAATCAAATAAGTCTCTTCCCATCTGTGTCAAGTGGGCTAATGATTAATGACATCATAGTTCTGTAGCCTAAATGGGCATAAATTTATTCTACTGTAGGTGTTTTTGTTCCCTCCCTGCATTTCACTGCTAACATCTCCCTTGTGCTGACATGGGTATTCACTCAGCCATGTACTACCCTGGGAACAGATTTGGGTTAAAACTCTTTTGAAAAGGTTATTTCTCAATATGTGGTATTATGCTATTCCAGTTCATCGTGCAGCTTTGCAAACACCAGGCAGTGGCACTCAGAGGAAGAGATTCACAGTGGTTGGAAAAAGCAGCTCAGAGTAGGGGCAGAAGAGGGTAAGGCCTCTCCTGGTGTTACAAATTCTAGCTTATTCGTGCTCTAGGAGCTGGTTACAACAACACTGTTAGCCATAAAAGTTTTATTCTTTGCTGTGTTATTCCATGATCTTGCCAGACTTGAAGGTACTTTTTATTTTATCTGGATAAATCCTTTCTCTCAATTAGAAGCATACCAGAACACATTATCTCAGAATATTGCCTGAACACAATACAGAAATATAAACTAGTTCTATAAATATGTATTTATATATATATAAATACATACATATATACATATATATATACATATATATATATACTACATATATACATGTATATATATATGCAATTCTGTGTCCACATTGATTTTTAATTAGTTTGTATTCTTTTTCAAAAGTAGTTCATGGATATTTTAACCACTGAGGAAACCAGTGAATGACACTGGTTATTTTGCCTTTAAATAATATGCAATTTTCTCATCTGCTAATGAAATAAATTTTGAAATTTTTTGGTAATGCTTCACTTTTCAAAATGACTAAGCAGAGTGTTTGACAAAACTAAATGGAGAATTCTGATGGGGGAAAAAAAGAAAGTGGAGAGAATACCAGGTATTTCCAATTACTATTCTCAAAAAAAACTTTTTAAAAAAATTACATCTACTCCCTTGAAATAATTTAAAAACTGAGTAGTTGTAAAATCTGCCTGTTTAATTTTTTAAACAGAAATGTGTAATTAAATGCAATAAAATATTACAAGATACTGAGGCCACAATTATACATAACTGAGGAGATTATAAGTTCCTTGTGAGGATATGCTAAGTCCTGTGATCAGCTGCACATATGAGGTGTCAGTGAAGATTCCCAATTCTTTCTGCTGTGTATTTTATATTTTGTCTACTTTAAAAATGAGTGCTGCAGCACCAGCTTAGGATTTGTTTTCATTTATTGACTTGTTTTTAGTGTAACTCTGCATTTAACCATGTGGTTTAGCTACAGACAACTGGGAACCTCATCTAAATAAAATTCAAAGGACTCCAAGGCAAAAGAGAAAGTTAAGTCCTTCTGGAGCTATAGGTGGTTTAGTGTAAGAATTTAAAGGTAATACTCATAACAGATCTCTTTTGTAACAAAATTCCTCTTTGCATATACGTGCCCATTTACTTATTGGCAGTCACTGTTTTTCTCCTGGTACTGTGGCTCAACCACTATAGGTTTTTATGGGAAATACACTTTGTTTTCTGTTTCCATGTTGCTTGCTACCCTGACTTCTTTTTCATCCCTGACAACTAGACTGCTGCCTTTGTCTCGCTGGATCTGCTCCTGGATATCTTCTGGCTCTGTCAAGCCACATTTCCTCAAATATCGGAATATCTCTACTTATATTCCATGCTTTACAGCATGCTTTACATATCTTTCCAGTAGCTGGATAATAATATTTTAGGTAATGTTTTTGATAACATGTATCAAGAGGTTTTCTCCTCAACCAAGGTTGAGTTAGAGATAAAATCAGTAAAAATTAAAGAAATCTGTTTCATCTAGGCATGCTTTTAGCCTGATTAAGAGCAAGCAAAAAATAATCACAACCTTCTATGAAGACAAAAATTCTTTGGAGATATCTAGTTTTATCTTATTAGTTTTTGTGTATCTAAAATAATGTAATGACACAAATGAACATATTAAAAGTAATTCAGTTCAAATAAACATTTTTTTTAATCCAACATTTCACCCTCGCCTCCCTCCCCAGATTAAACTGGACAGGTTGCTTGGATGCCCTATGGTTTATAATTAATACAAGTGATTGTGGTGGGTCCTCTGCCTGTAGACAGAAATTGTTCTCCATTCTGCTATAGGGTGCTTGCACAAGACTGCCATTCTTTGAGGAGTATTATTCAGAAGGTGCTGAAGGTGAAAGAGTAAGGTAATAGGATTTGCTGATAAGTGAAATGTAACTTTGCATTAATGTTTTTGGGTTTAGCAAGACACTTTCAATTAACATTGAGGTTTATTTGAGCTAGCAGTGCTTTTGAAGTAAAGCTAGTGGTGTTCAATAAATTCCCCTTGCACAGAGGAAAACTTGTTTTACTATGATGGTAAAATTCAGTCATTCACAAGAATAATGTGGTCAAACATTCAATTTTCTTAGTAAAAATTTTCGAGTCTTAGAAAATTAATTTCCCTGCATGGTTTCTAAGGTGGTACTTTAAAAAGGGTTTATTATTTAATTTATAAAGTAACTGATGACAATGACTAGGACATATGGAGCCACTGTAACAAACGTTTTATTGTTTCCAAGAGTGTTCTGGTCTAATTAGTAATTTTTTGTTATAAATAAACAAAATTCTGAAAGAGCATTTGCTTTCTTAGGCACTGTGTACCTACTACAAGTCCTTAGAGAGAGAAAAAAAAAAAGAAATTAATGCCTTTTTTGATCCTGTGATTACTAGGATTTGAAAATGTGAAAGGATTTCAGGAAGAAAATAAAGAGCAAGCTGTGGATTTGAAAACAGAGAACTAACTGAAAAATCCCACTGAAAGAAATAGTTTGCAGCCTTCCCAAACATATAACACATTTCATATTGCTTTCGTGCTTAAGGACAAGGAATCAATTTCACTGTTTGAGGAATGCCCTTTCCAGTTCCCTCTTGGGATGCTATTATATCCATGGTGTGCTCTGGTGGATGCTGTGTAGAAAATGGAACCATGACACTGCTACGCTTCTGCAGGAGGGAAGTAAGGGATATATGCCCAAGGAGCACAGGTTACAGAGCTGCCATGCTGCATTAGGGGTGCTTTCAGTGCATCACGTGGAACAAGAGAGAGGCAGAAGGGGCAAGGGTAGGACAGGATGGTGCTGGATGGGATGGCCAGCCAGCCACTCTTCCACTTCTATTCTGAAACACAAAATGGAGGTCGGAGCTTCACTCAGACAGTTTTTTTCAGAGCACATATATTTCAGTCTGAGTATATCAAAACTGAAGGTTTGTTTTGGTCTTAACTAAATTTATACAAAGGACTTGTAATACACCAGGATTCTTATTTCGGCAGCAAAGCAACTAATGAAACATGCTATACAGACATCTCAGCAAGAAACTCCAGTTAGGTTTATCAGCAGAAGAGAGCCCCCTTTGTTTTCAATACTGATGTCTAAATGAAGCACAGCTAGACCATGTTATCAGGTCAGGTGGCTTAATCATCAGTCAGAGTTCAGCAATCAGTGTTCCTGGTCTTATAGGGCTAGGTGTCACGCAGGATCTCAGTTAGCACAAGTTTAGCCAGTTTGATAGACTCTGTACTGTGCTCTGTTACACCCTGGCTCTTGGAAATACACGTGAAGTCAGTTTTGGGCTGTCTGTGTTGGATAAATCCATAGTCCTGCAAGGAAGAGTGGCAGAAAAGGTAGGAAAACCATGCAGTGGTTGAGTGTTAGCAAGCCTCTCTGCATTGAATTATCTGAGACAAAGAATTTCTCCCTGAATGCATATCTGACCTATTCCAAATTTAATTTAATGTGTCTTAAGGAGTAAAGGTTTAAAGGTTTTGCTGAGCTGCTATGACTGTTCCAATTCTCTTTCAAGATTGCGTTTACATTTCTGTAAGTGAAAGCTCGAGCTTATGTTCTCCTTGGGTGAAATATCTGGGGTAACACATACTAAATAATCAGAAGGAGGGAGAGGAAACTGTAAATCACTTTGTCCCACTCATGCAACTTCCCCATAACTGTTCCTTGTAGCACATGTTTTCTGTAGCTATATTTTTTATATAAGTACTCATCACTATAATAATTTTGCACCTGATGGAAAGACATGCTTCTGAAAATAAATACATCAGTGAAGATATCACCCTGAACATTTGGATTTTACCACATTCAGGACAGTTAATCACAATCTTAGTGGTGTGGAAGACCTGTTTTTCCATGAGCAAATGTTCTTATTTATAAGAGAATTGTCAAAAATATTGAGACAAAAAAATTAATTTTATAGGAGAAGTCCAGCAGATATTAAGAATGTCTGAAAAAAAATCTCAAGTTTCCAGACCATATCACTGATGTCTGATTGGACTCTCCTCACAGAATCTTTACCCCTTCTTCAAGAAAAGTTTCTCATATTATCTTTTGAGGAAAGCCAACTATTAAAACTTCCCTGAGTTCAGGGGTATGAAATGTAAAATAAAGTTCTCTATTTGTAAATTAAATTGCCTCCAGCAGAGAGAACAGAACTTCAGCAGTTAGACTGCTACCATGCCCACTTGCAACAGCAAGTTAAGGCAGCCCTAGAACTGGGAAAGACAAATTTAAAAATGTAAACAAAAATCTGTCTCCACTTAGAGCAACATTAATGTAACAGGGAAAAGCCATTTGGGATTAATATAACTCAGCTGCTGAATTTGAGAACCTTTAAAGATTTAGTGTAATACTGGAGAGCAGAAGAATTCTATGTAATTTATTGTGACTGTTAGTTTGTCAGATCAAATATATTGTTCAGAAGTGGAAGAACCTTGGTTGGGTTTAAGACAGTATTTTGATGCTATTCATTATCTTATTTGAGAATTACACTCTGTAGCAGGATTGTTGAGTGGACCTTACAAGAACAGTCAGGTATTAGTGAGGTACTGTATTTTCTAGCTTTTCTTTACAGAGAATTTATTCATCCTGAATAGAATTTTGTGTCTTTTGCTAATAATTAATATCTCAGTCTCACACACTGATGTCATGTACATGTTGTGATATGGTATCCTGAATCTTCAGCTTATAACAATCATAACTTTAGATCAAGATATTGCCACAAAATTTGCAGCAAAACAAAAAATGGAAGCTATTAAAAAAAGTCCTAATTGGTGTGTTCTTAAAAAAACCCCAACCATCCAAAACTAGCCACAAACAAACAGCACCCCCCTACCTCTTTATCATACAGGTTTCTTGAATGTAGGGCCTTTAGATGAGATCTGAGCATATTGATCAGAGTAAAAATTCAATATTTTTCTTCATGTTTTTTCAAATTTTATTCTAACACCTGAACTTAGTGTAAAAAGAAGCATGTTAGAAATCGAATGCATATGGAGACCAATATGCTGTGTAGCAGTAGATATAGAGGGTAGACTACAGTGTAAGAGTAAAGCAAGCACACAGATTTTCTTAGTGTGCATTCTTAGTGCTAAAAATATGCAGCTCCAGTTTTTCCTGAGCCTGAGTTTCTTGTGTTTAGGATAGATTATTCTTCCATACATTTATCAAATCTTCCACTTACTTTTCTAAGTGAATGTCCCAGGAATATTCATCCTATGGGCAGGCAGAAGATGTGGTATTGATTTTTTTTTTTTTTTAAGTAAGCTCTTACTTGTACTCCAGATTCTTGGAAATGCCAATTTATTTTACACATTATACATATGTCTGACAAAATCCTGTGTTCCCCCATTTTCTATTTTGTGTTCTGCTTTTAAACTTTCCCCTATCCTTCTGTCTTTAAGGTCTGTACCTGGAGACATTCTGGCCCTTAGCTAACTGAACTGTTAAAATCAATTTAAGAAATATTAATTAATTGCATTAATTAACCTGCCTCTTTTTTCCTGTTGTGGCAGACTTAGGATGTAATTCTTGAATGTCTGATTGAGACATTTCATACCTAAATTAATATTTGCAGTGACAGATGCACAAACAAACATCATAATTCATCAAAGGTGCCAAAGACTAGCTTCCACCTTCTGTAACTGAAATATGATGCTGTACTTTTCTTGATGGTTTAATGCCTTGTTAGCTTATAATTTAATGGAAATGGAATAATAAACTGGAATACTTAATTCTGGAGAGGATCTTTTCACCTTTCCTTTAAATTCTCTACTGACAGATTCCTATAACTATTCTATGAAATAGCAATTTTTGATAACACCGAAAAGCTTAAAGTGATTGGAAGGGTTTACTTGGAATTCATAAGACTGGTAAAATGTCATATTGTGGCATTGACATTTTGGGGTAAGATTAAAATACTACATAATTCTTCTGTGTCAAGTCTGTCTAAATGAGAGATAATGCTGTTTTTCTTAGATGCCTATCCCCTGAGTTTTAATAACTTGGATCAGGTAGATATGAGAGAATAGATAGTAGAAAAACAAACAAAAGTATAAACACTTGTTTCAATTGTGACAAAAAAAACCCTGTGGAAAACAGCATGTTACAAGCTGTGTCAAATTGCCTGTGGCTTGGAATCTTGTTCTTCAGGAGCTACTGGAACTAATTCTTCCCTCATACCAATTCTACATTGTCCGGTGGTGTGGCAGCCTGTGATAAGAGAGTGTTCCACATTTAGAAAATAGCAGCTGAGCTAAGGATGTTGCTGGAGACTTATCTTATATATTTTGACTTTTAAGGGTTTAAGTCAGACCCCCCAACTTTATTTAAATGTATTTTATATTGAATTATAGTCATCATCCTACTTACCTCCTATCTGCTAAGCTTCTTAGAGAATAAACAGTATGTAGTGCCTAAGCATATGCGCTGAAAATAAACTGTCAAAGAGCCATTACAGGATTATTCTTTTGTTGTTGCTGTCACTGGGAGAGCTGCTCCTCATACACTTGCTAAATTATATGACTTTTTTTTTTTTTTTAATATGCTCCGTGCTTTATATGCCACAGTGTTCCTGCTCACTTGTTTTATGTAATGCTACAGAAATGAAATGGGGAAGCTTTATTCTGCAGCATTCATTCCTGCCTGCCAGATGCCTAAGTGATTTCTACTTCAGGAGTCTCAAAATTTTCATGCCCTGACAATCGGATTTACAAATTGTGTGATTTGGGTATCTTGAAATGAGAGGCAAGCAGCTATTAAAAAAGGATCTGCTACCTGCCTGTTCTTGTTGGCTTTATGTCTCTGCTGTGATCCTTCAGTGCTTCGCTCAATGCTAATCTGATCGAAAACTCCTATATGTTATCTCAACCCTACAGAAATCTCCCCTGCTTTTACTTACTGAATGTGATCTCTATGTAAGTGTAGATATTTCATTTTATTTTATATCACCTTATCCTTCAAGCTTCTTTTCAAAAGTCAAATTTTATTTACTTCACAATTCCTTTGGGGATGTTTCACAAGAAATTATCCACAAGAACTTAAAGAAATCAATAATTTATATGTTATACAAGTTATTTTACATCTATACATTTTTTATATTGAACTGTTTTCCTTAAAAATGGTGATATTTTTGTAATTAATAACTTAATACAGCATAATGTTTCACAAGAGAGATACGTGAACTGTCTGAAATGAATGGAGAAGGAAGAAACATTAGAAAGAAGTGTTTAAGGCCATTAGCTAAACTGTTATGTGTGCCCTGTGTAAAGTCACATATTTACAGGATAAGAATCATAAACAAATTAATATCAAATATTACATGCATCAGCCAATGAAATAGAAAAATATTATAGGTAGCAAAAATTCTGAAAAATTATGGGGTTTATTTGCCTTTTTAAATAGTAAGTGGGGTTGTTATTTTTATGGCTTCAACAATATAAAGTGGCACTTCAGATCAAGTTTTATGGCTGGAGTCTTGTCATATAGAATAAGAGGAGTTGCTTTGTTTAAGTTTGTCAGTGTTTTTCTTTGCCTTTCAGTGACCTGATATGATGCTGTATTATTTAGGTTAGGGTATTTTGCAGGAAAGTATTTTCTTGTCAAATTTGGTCACAGCAATGCCTTAGACCCCTTATCTGTCAGAATTTACTGCATACTCTGTAGGAGGCACTATGTTTCCAGGTCACTGTATAGGAGAACCCCAAGTTAGTCTGAACAATCTTGTTAAAGCATATTTCTGAAAGAAAAGAAGTGAACAATCTACAGTCATCAAACCAAAAATATCAGAATATCACCACTTGAATATTTTAATCTTTTTCATCTACTGATACTGTTTCAGGAATGGATGTTTTCATGTAATGTGAGCTACTACGAGACATAATAAACTTACAGGGACTGATACCAGTGATATACTAGATGGTTGGAAAAGAACACTTCAATCACTCTTGGCAATAGGCTTACATGATAACAGTCCTCAGCAGTTCCCCAGCTGCTACTTTCTGCTATGTCAATATCTATTTTTCCTCCTTCATTCCTGTAACTGGAGAGCTCTTTGCTAGTTTCAGATATCACTGGCTGGACAAATTTTCTTTAAATTTCCTAGTCCTTTAAGCGGGTGAAGGCACACATTTTGTATTAACCTGAAGTTTTTTTTACTGGGATTGTTTTTATCTTGTTTATTTCAGGCTCAGCTATCATCATTTATATTTATATTACAATATAAATCTTATTCCGAGGCATGTTCCTATATTTTAGCTTTCAGAAAAGAAGTGACATGAAAATAAGAGGCAGACCCTTTCCAGGTTTCCTAACTGGAAATTCTTCTCAGGGAAGAATCCTTTAGGATATACCCAAATATTCCTTCACAGTTGCAGAAGATTCAGGCAAACATTTCAATGAGAATAGTGAATCTCTTTCTAAAAATGGGAGTACCAGAAAAATACATTATTTTGTCTTTTTCTAATTTAAATATAGGCAAGTTATTGTTGAAGATCTGCATAACTTTCTTGCTTTAAGGAAGGGCATGAAATCCTTAAAAGGAACGATCTTTGTTAGGGCTGTGCTTTTCCGGATCTGGTCAAACCCTCAGTTTAAACATCTTCCATAGACAGTTTAACAGCAGAACTTGGGTGCATTGCTCATTACCTGCTGCAGGAATGAATCCTGGTGGCAAGGCAGGAGTGCTTGCCCTGTGATTCCAACACCTGAGTGCTACAGGTCAGATTTAAATCACAACAGAAACCTCAGGTCTTCAATGAACTCTTTGCTGGTACCTCTATGCTCTGATTATAAGGCTCTGATTGAGATTTGAGGAAGAATAACTAGAGATTAGCAAAAAGAGGCAACTTGAGGAACAGTGTTGAGGATGGAGACCAAAAGGTCAAGGTTTTGGGGAAGGGGAAACTGGAAACTGCCTGTGCTAGAGACAAAGAGAAGTTAAGGAAGAAGACTGAGAACCACCGTGGACGTAGGGAGGGAGGGGGAATCTGACTTGAGAGATGTCAGGAAAGTTACTCCAGGCAGGACTAGGAGAGAGAATGAGAGGGACGGACAAGGTGGAAAGAAGACGAGAGATCACACAGGTAAAGGCAGGACCTGAAAGCATGGTAAGAATTTGGGAATTATAAAGAAGGATCAAGAGGAGTACGGAATAGAACCAGAGTGGAAGGTCTGCCAAAATACATAGATTTGGGAAAATAATATTTGGCACAGGAATATCTTTCTAATTTTCTAATATTTAATAATAATATAGTCTAAATTTTTAATGATCCATTTTTAAGCAATTATTTATTAAGAGCAAAAGCTGTCTGTGGTTTGTCTCTGACAACGGAGTTTTATCTTACTGATCTGCACGGAGTCAGGCCACATCTGCTTTGTGGTATAATTTGAAGTTGTGATACTAATAGGAAATTTTGGAAATCAAATGTGTGGTTTCTAGTTTTGAATCGAATACTTTTCTTACTTATCCCCTAGTGATGTCATTCTTTTAAAATCTTGTTCCCTCTCTATCCTTCAGAGTATTCTTTCCTTATAATTGATGTATTTGCCTAGAGGTATGTAACTGTGCCCAACCTCCTGCAGCTGAAATTCTTGCTGTGAAGATGTTTTATTTTTCCCCTGAAAAGTGTCTATTTCCATGAGTTTTGCAACGTTGCTTAAAAGTAAAATTGGACAGTAATCCTTCAGAATGCTTAGATAAGCCCCTCAGGGAATGATAATGATATTGGCCATTTTCTAAATAGCTGAAACAGAGCTTCTATTTGGAGGAACCATTAAAGAGATGAGTAATCACTGGTGACAGATCTTCACAATGGTATTTCAACAACTAATTAGGATTGTTGTCACAGTTAGTGGCATTTCTTCTTGGTAAAGGAGCATGCAAAGTAGCCCTTCTATTCGGAAGTGCGGTGGCTGACAGCCCAGACTCGGGTGATGGGTATGAGGTCAGTGTGCAGCTGCCCAGAATCGTGAAGAAATGATTAAACCTCAGCAACCTCGGAGACAGAGATGTTCTCCAACTAATCCTTGTGAGACTCTGACATGTCATCTGGTGTCAATATGAAGAATCTTTCTAGGTGTAATCCCTTATCTAGGAAAAGGAAATGGCTCACTAACAAAAATAGTTATTAAAGCAAAACCTTCACATTGTCCATAATCTATGCTCTATATATGTCATCTTGGGTGGTGAAATAAATGATAATATTTTGCAGACTGGAAGTCTGTTTGGAAATTACTGAATAAGAGCTGTATAGAGAGTAGGAATTGGAAAATTTTAGATTTTTTCTGACTCCAAATATCTTTCCCATTTTAGTGACAGTTGTAAGTTCTGTTTTCATTAATTCAGCAGTTAAATAAGAGACCAACCTTCTGATAGTCCTACATACTTTAATGATTGTAAGGTGTTATATTTAGAAAAGATTTAGACAGTAAAACCACAATAAGAAGTATATTAGTTGTATGAATCATGGTGTTTGGAGAGAACCCATTTATTTATAAACATGTTTTCACTATTTTTCAAGCATAAGGAAGAAGAAAATGTGTTAATATAATCCCTTGAGATGCAAAACCAGGAAATTTCTTCTATCACCTTTTCAGAATCACAGATTATTCTGAGTCAGTGACTGATTACCTTGAATAAACCAGGCCAGGGGAAGACTAGAGTCCCTATGCATATCTGTAGTGCCATGCAAATCTCTTGGAAGTAATTTTAAAAATGAGAATCTGTGCATACATAGTTTTCTATAAGGAACAGTTTTTAGGAAATAGCTTTTATTTGTATTGCTAATAATTGATACAAAGAAGAAAAAATACAATCCTCACTAATATATATAATTTTATACACTATAAAATAGTGTATAAAACTATGTACTTTATAGTACATAGAGATGCCATGATTATTTTTAAAACTTAAAAAGAGATAAAAAGCCAAGACTTTATGTATTTTTGAAGGAAGTTTAAAGCAAATGGTGAGCTTTTTTTTTTAGCTTCAATCTTTTTTGAGTTTGGATTCAAATATATTTCAGAATTGCTTCTTTTTTATTTATTATTTCTTCATGAGAAAAAATTAGGTAAAGTTGGTGCTTTCACAAAATCAAAATAATTTATTACACTCTTCTAATCCGTTGATCTCTCAAGCTATATGAATTAAGTACTTTAACATAACATTTTTTCAAAGACAATAAAAAAAGATATTTAACATAACATATTTAAAGACATGAAAAAAGGCATGTGGCTGGGGTAAAATATACACAAAATTTCCTTGGAAGTTCTCACCCTTCGCTCCCATAGTATTTATTTTTTGTTTATACTGTATACAGTGAGGTCATATTATTTCTATCCTGAAGTAAGATTTCATTTTTATTGGCATTGCCATTTTATCTGGGACACTCTCATTCCCTATTCCTTTTCTGTAATTACATAACATTTTTCTTCCCAGTCATCAAACTATGTTGAAGTGTAACATTACAAATTTGGGTTTTTTTGACAGAGACAGCTTAAAATATTTCAGACCCTGTTCTGCTTCTGAATTGCATTTTGTATTTCCTCCCATTTAGTTGTACAGTGACAACTGTTTGTGAAACCATGTAATAATTGAAATTACTGGAGAGACTGAAAAGTAGAAATAGTAAAATAATTTATCCTTATTTTCTACATAAATCACTTCAGTGACCTAGTTCACATAATTAACCCTACACCAGCATGTGTTGGCGCAACTGATAAACAATGTGTGAAGCCAAAGCCTACAGAAGAGGCACAATTTTTATCAGCCAGTTTTTCCTCTTTGGAAACTGTATCATGTAGATGCATCCAAAATTGAATGTTCCAAGTTGGTAACATGGATACATCTGAAAGAATAGGTAATCTCAGTTTCTTTCTTCCACATCTGACCCTGCCCTGCTCTATTATGAAAATCTAGACCAACAAGGAGGTTGTCTTTGCTGACATTAGTCCCCAACAAAGGGACTTATTAATTCCTCTATCATATAAAGAAATAAAAGGTTTGTAAAAAAAACCAAAATATAGGAGGTACTGTGTTTTTTAGAGCAAATTTACAACTGAATTACAATGGAAAGTAATGTTACAAAAAAGTCCAATTTCTGCCACTTCAAAGTTACTGAAATCATATGAGGAAATCAATGATGGGTCATAAATGTGTAATGTTACGCATATTGCATTTGCCTAAGGCTTTGTAGAACTCAAATGAATAGAGAAAATTCAAATTATTGTCTGTGTTTATTAATTTGGTGCTACATTTTTAAGCTAATTGGAATTCCTACTTATTTTTACTTTGTACTGTTATTTTGAAGTAAACAATAAAGGAAGAAATATTGTTATAAAATTACTTGAATTTTTGATAAAACAGTGTTTAATTGAAACTGACAGGTATTCCAGTAAAATCATTTTTCTGGAAAGGGATTAGTTGTTCAAATTTCTGATCCAGAGAATCCCAGAGATTGCAGATCTTTGAGGCTTCTTAGCTTTGGTAATTGATGATGAGGGCCCTGTCTATGAATTTAGAAGCCTGTGAGAAATGTTAACTGCGGCCTCAGTCAGAATATTTAGACCCCCATCTTGACTGGGAGCTGGATGCCTAGAAGGCTGTGGTAGGTTGCAACCATATGTTTTTATCTACTTTCTTACAACTTCAGTTAAAACAGTTAAAATTTTAAATAATATTCTTGTGCTTTCTATCTTTCTCTCAACTATATTATCTATTTAATCCCTATTTTATGGTATTAATGCTATCTGCTTGCTAATTCAGTCTTTTCAGTTAATCCACAGATTAATTAATTTTGTATGATTGCCAAATGTTCATATTTTAAAAATATGGGTACTTCAAATAAAATTCACATTTTTCATTTCCCTTGATAACTAATGCACTTACAAAATTGCATTATTATTATCTCCTATAGAAATTCTGTCACTGTGTTGCTGAAACACATAACATGGCACATTGATCATACAGCTTTTCCTGGACAGCATTGAGTATGTGGAAAATAGTTCCACACATGGTTTCTCATAATCTTTGATAATTACTATTCCACTCCAGATTTCTGTAGCAAGATATAAGCTATTGAAAAGCTTTTTACAGCCTAAAGAAAAAGTCTTAGAAAGAAAGCCTGCTGTGTGTTCTTCAGTTATTATAATAATGTCTTAAAGATGTCCTGTTTCACCCACTGTAGAATTTTCATTTTGAAGCATGATTGTCTCTAGTGACATGCAGCTGAATTTCTAATGTTTAGAAATTTAAGGCAACATGTAATAAAGGTTAGGTACCTTTATGGAAGTCAAAGTTGTCTTTGCACACAAAAACAAATGAAACTTATATTTTAATTCCTTGCCACCTTAGTCTTGGAAGTATCTAGGTTTCAGAATCTGTCAGGACAGCTGGGAAAATAATAGAGCTGACAAATATCAAAATGTGGGAGAAGAAAAGCTATTTTTCAGAAAGATAATGACTGTAAAATGAGAGGAGGCAAGTTGGAACTGGTTTAACTGGGCACCTGGGAGGCTGACTGAAAAGATAAGGATGAAAGTTTAAAAGATCTGCTTAGGAGAGAGGACATGACCTAGAAGCTGGGTAGAAAAAGAAAAATTGGGCAAACTGTTTTGATATGTGAACTAAAAGAAAATTGGCTCCTTGGAATACCCTTAGTGGAAGGGAATCACCCCAATTAGATTAATAGCTAAAAGG
The DNA here is from genome assembly GCF_048771995.1 of Taeniopygia guttata. NCBI lineage: Eukaryota > Metazoa > Chordata > Aves > Passeriformes > Estrildidae > Taeniopygia > Taeniopygia guttata. The sequence goes on along the minus strand of NC_133028.1, from coordinate 21,150,296 downwards.
GGGTAATTAATAAATTGTTCAGAAATTGAGGAAAGAACAGGAGAAAACTGCAGAATAGGAATAGACATTAAATAATGCAGCTGTACATTAAATCATGAAAGTCACTCTGATCATAAAAAAACACCCCAGCAAAATCTGCGGGCATAAGATTTTTACATCAAGATCAATATGTGCTCTTTAATGTATTAGCAGGTGTTTTAAGAAGCCTGTATAAACCATTATGCATGGAGAACACTTTTTATGATTGTTTGGAGAGCTCTAGTCTGATCTAATGAAATAACCCTAATTACGTATCCATATGCTCAATCTCATTTATAAACAGTGGAGAGAAAAATAAAAGATATTTTGCTGCTGATACTGCTATTGTTGTTATAGCCTGCTGCTGTGGGTATCACTGAAGCAGTTAGCTCCCTTCTTTCCTTCTGTACTACAGTATGTTAATTCCTGGAATGCACTCTCTTCTGATGCATACTTGGTAAACCAAATAGCCTTCTTACAACTCTTGCTTATGAAAACATATTTCTAAAGACGTGTGACTGCAGTAAAAGCACGCCTGTCTTTTAAGAGTGGCACACACTTGCTAACCGACAATTTTCTTGAAAATAATCCCTTAAAAACACAAGTCGGATATACAGAAGTAAACAAAAAATGTAGGGGCCTATGTGGAAATGGCTTGTAACTCTGTAGAAAAATAGATGGGTTAAAAAAGCAACAAACCTCAAAAAGAAAAAAAAAATTAAAACCCAACCAAAAAAAAACCCACCAAAAACGAAAACACCAAAATCATCTCACCCTCAAAAAGGCACCCAACTAACAACCTCAAGCAAAAAAATTTCAAGGCATTTGCCTGATTAGTAATGTCAAATTGGGATTTTAAATTTAGTAGGTATGCAGTCATTTTGATTTGTTTGGAAAATACCTCAATGTTACAGACTTTTATATTAAAGATAGACTTTCTTAGAATCAAAAGTACTGGAGCATAAAAATAATGCTTCTGAATGGGTTAGGGATTTTTTTGCTTTATAAATGGTGTGGCCATGGAAACACTGATTCTGTTCTTTCATGATTTTCTTTTCTATTTTGCAGGTTTCCAAGTGTATTATCTGCATTGCCTTTAGTGATCTGATTCCGGATAGGAATGATTTTGTTTGGATGTGGTGTTTGGAGGTCATCTAGTCCAGTTTCCATCTCAGACAGGTTTAAGCAGATCAGGTTACTCATTCCTGTTTGATTAAACCCTGAATACCTCCAAAAACAGATTACACAACCTCTCCTGGCAACTATTAACAATATTTGAACATCCTTATGCTACAAGGAAAATTCTTTTTGTATACCAAACTTTGTTCCTTGATTTCTGGTCTGTTGCTGTAGAAGGGTCTGATTGTCCCCACTGTAATCCTTATTCTACTTGTTGAACTATCAGTTCCTTCATTGTCTTCCAATGCACACACTGCTACAGTCCTTGACCATCTTGGTGTCAATCCTTTTGATACTTTCCTGCAGATTAAAATCCTTCTTTTATTGGAGAGCTCACAATTGGACACAGTGCTACAGCTGTGTTGTTGCAAGTGCTGGATGGAGAGGAAACATCCCTGTTCCTGCACTGGCTGGCTACACTCTTGGTTGGATTTCTCTGATGCCAGAGCACACTTGACTCATGTCCAACTTGTTAAGCCAGATCCCTAGGTGCTTTTCTGAAGATCTGCTTCCTGTACACTCAGTCCATAGGTTTTACCTTTGGAAGGGGTTATCTCATTCTAGATGCAGGATTCTGCATTTTCTTTCATTGAACTCTGTGAGGTGTATGTCTATTTCTCCATTCTGTCAAAGTTCCTGTGAAAAACAGCCCTGAGACACAGCATATTGCCTACCTCACCCAACTGGGTGTTGTCTGCAAAGTTTAATGCTAGTTTGATGCTAAACTGTGAGAGAGTATGCAGTACCACAGCATAGAGAGTAATAGAGTTGCTCAGAATGCAATTGTCCTTGTTAAACCTGTATTGGCTGTGCCCATTCACCCTCTTGACGAATATAAAAATTTCACCTTTCTCACTGTTTTCCTACCCATGGTCACTAACAGGAATAACATATGCAAAATAAACAAAGGAAATAATGATAAGGAGCAGTCCGTGTTTCATTGTATGTATCTCTATTAAAATGAGTTGTATGGAAAAGGAAATCCTCACTGCTTTACAGGGAAAGAATGGGAGGAGAGGCAAAGAGGAATTTTGCACACAAAATGTCTGTATCTCTCTTTCCTTACATATTAGTGGGTATCAAACCCCTGTTTTGTCCTGAACTGCTAAAGAAGAATTTGATGCCCCATCTTAATTAAAACCTGGAAATTACTCTCTAGGTCAGAGTGAAGCAAAACAGTAGGCGAGTCCCTTTTCTTTTCTTAACTTGGGTTTCTAAAGAAGCCTGTTGGGTATTTCATCATCACATTACATAGTGACTTCATGAACAGATGAATGAGCACTTTGCTTCAAACTGAGGAAAGCACTCATACATGCTCTTATCACAGAATTGCATAGAGCAGTGCATAAATGTCATTGTCAGAGAATATAATTGTTTCTAAGAGGAGGAAAGCAGTGTCATTTTCCTTCTTCAGCTTTGTAGGCTAAGCACTATAAAAATAGAGATTGTCTATTAAAAAGTGGTCTAAAACCACCTTTAATTAGTTTAAAAATATTAAGGCAGAGAGGGAAAGAAACAAATACCACTTACATTAATTGCTATCACTTTTATCCACAGAAGAAACAGCATGCCATTTTACAGAAATCACACAAACAAGAACAATAATGTTAGGAACACTGATTTACATAAAGAAAGTTTTCTTTCATTGAATCCTTCCTTTAGTTCCAGAGAACTAAATAGAAATGTACTATATATTCAGTAGGTAAATGTATCTCATGGAACAGGAATAGAATTCTTGTCAAAGACTTGAACACAGTTTAGGTAGTTCACAAGGCTTGTGAAGAGCCCTGTCACAGGTTGATATCTTACCTGTTGAAATGTCAAGCCATTCTGTTGCTTCAACACAAGTAGTAAATAGGACTCTGTCATTCTGTGGTTTGGCATAAGTGCAACAGGCTTAATCTAATAATCATTTGAAATTCCTAGCCATGGTTAACCTTTAAATATTTCTCTAAGCCAGTAATGGATTTCAGTTCCTAATGTCAAAATATTCTACCTGCAACAAAGTTTTACCTTTGGAAAATGTACTTTGAACTTCTTGTAATTCTAAGTTTTCAATAGTGGAAAAATAAGACAGAAATATCTCAGATATCTGAGGGAATTAACACAAGATACTCTCTTCACACCTGGTCTTTGCAAAATTACTTGTTGAAACTGTGTCAGATGTTGAAGTGGTCTAAAATACTTAATATATAGTATCAATCTTGTTCAAAGTTAAATTCCTGGATTTCTCTGAACAAGTATAAAAAAGATAAAGGGACTGTGAATTGAAGCTAAACAAAATAAGTCCTGTCCTTTCATCACCCTGAAACATTCAATACCTTTATAATTTTTTTTTTTAAGTCTTGGTTTCATGGAATCGCAGACTCACAGAATACCCAAACCAACCAAAAACCAAAATTGCAATTAGTTCCTATCAATTTGGGTTAAAAGTCTAAGGAGTGAACTAGGATTCCTTTGGGTCAATAAGCTTCAAATGAAGCCATTGAAAAAGCAGGAAGATCTGTAAACAAGAACAAGTTATTCCACCTCCTTTTTTCCTCAACAGAAATAATAATTTTAAAGACAAATTATTCTATACCACACAAAATATCTTATTCACAGCCATGGGTGGATGAATTGTAAATCTTTACATTAATTTATAAATCTATGTATATTTATCTGTAAATCAATGTTATATTTATCTCCATTAACTTTAGGCAAAAATGTCCTTCTATTAACGTCACTGTTTCATTGGTATTCTTTGCAATGACCTAGTCAAAAAGAAGTGAAGGGAGAATTGTATCTTGTTAATTTAATGCTAATCTTTGTTTCTCTTTATTTTTTATTCTCTTTGAGCAATCATCACATTTGTTTACCAATTAATCTTACACAATATAATAGCAAAACTGGCATATGGGCTCCTAAATGAAGTGAACTCGGAGTTAAGCTTTGTATGTGAGTAAGTAGTGGTTTTCTGGGCTATTTCTATGCACTTCTTTTCGACTTTCAAATCAGATCACTAAAGAGTTCCCAACATGAGTATTCATCTTTACTACCCTTTCCACAGTATAAGTAGCACTGTATTCTAATGAGGCACATTATTTTTTGGTCGTGGTTTAACACAGTAGTAAGAATTTTTAATTTTTGAGGAGCTCAAACTCTTCACTAACATGGTCAGCTTTTTAAAGGACAGCCATGACAGTTATTTAAAACAAACATGTGAACAAAGTATTTTAGAAAATGTATTAATCTGATGATTTAATACTTGTACATTTACTGCTCTCTTTTAGGAATAAAAAAACTGCATGTGTTAAATGATGTGGAGATCTAGGAAAATAAAAGCTTAGGCCATAAATTTTGCCACAGAACAGCTAGGAAAATCTATATTGTAGGGATATCATGAAAATAGTATAACCTGGATGTTAAATATCAATGAAAAATCTGAGCAGAAATAGATGGACTATTTCTCAGGTTTGAGATATTACTGCTTTACACATTAATCAGAGCATGAGGGACCAGAGAGGACTTTGGAGGTGAAAACGTTGGGATTATTATTTTTTTTTTTTACATATTAAAATTAAATTCATAACTAGCCAGCCATGAAATCAAAAACTCAAAGAGATAAGCCAAAATCTCCCTGAAGGCCTCGAAAGAGCAAAGGTAATTTACTGAGACTATAAAAAATGTTCATTTCTTGAGGGAGAGTCAGGAAGAACTTAGAACTCTTCTATATACATATTTTTTACAACATTGTATACTGCTAACATTTTCAGTTATTATATGAATTAAAGTTCCACACTGCAAATTTTTCCCACACACAGTGATTATATAGCAGGAAGTTGGGATAAAAGGAAGAAATCTTTTAGTAGTGTGCAAATTTTTCATTTTTACTTTCACATATCAAAGTGTTTTACCCTTCCTGAGAACATTATTATAGTTATTATAGTACCTAATGAGTCTTCTTGGGATGTAACGGGAGTGTCGTGAGGAAAAATTATTTTTATTCCTTCATATCAATATTTATATATTTGTCAGTCAATAATCCAAGGCCATGGTACTCAGTACAGTGCAGGCAGAAGTGCTTTCCCTCTGAGAAGTGAAGTCAGCAGTGTGCTACATGATTGCATTCAAATCATGAATGAATGTGCACAAAATCTGGTAGCTGTCCTCTGTTGAGACCAAAACTTTTTTCTTTCCATTATCATCTAGGCAACTCTGTAAGACATTGGCATCGCAAGAAAGCCAGAAGCCTCCACAGTAACTTGTATGACTCTAAGTAATGCAGCTAAAAACATGAGCTAGTAACTAATGACCATTTCCATATCTCTTGGTCATTTCCAGACCCATATAAAGTGTCAGGAAACCACTATAAAGTGAATGAAACAAACAAAGTTTAAAAAAAAATAAAAAAGAACCACAAATAAAACAACACTAAAGAAAACCCAAACAACCCCAGAAGAAAACATGAAACCTCTGTTTACAGTATATTTTTCTCTTGGAAAATGAAACTTTAAAAGCAAATGCTGTCAGGTTCTTCTGGAAGATGAAAAACATGTTACAAGCTTGATTTTGATCATGTACAAGGCCACTCAAGAATGTCTTAAACTGACATGAAAAGAAATGCTTCTGTTTTCTTCCTTGTTTTTCTACCAGATGAAAAGAATGCTGTATTGTACTGGATGTCTTGGTGAGGAACTGAGGTCTAGTTATACCAGACGAACAAGCAACACCTTGTGTGAAGTTTCTGTCCTGCTTTTTAATTCTATTTTATCACTTTACTTGAAAATTTAAATATTTTAGTGTCCAGATTTTTAAAAACACTGAAACCTTTTCAGATTCATCACTGTTTAGATGAATAAACACTGTGGATAAGTAAATTTGGTGAAAGTATGTTCCCAAAAGGCTGTGATGAAATTTCATGCTGAGTAAGGGATCTGAATGCATCTTTGTATACGTCGCAGGCATGACCAGGGAGAAGACATTTGGAAGGAAAATAAAATCATAATTTCTACAGCAAATAAAATCCCTCATGCATCTTTATCTCTACAGCAAGGGAATGTTATCTGCCAGAACACTTCTCATTTCCTACTACAACTTTAAATGAAAGCAGAAGCCTTTGTAGATTCTTATTTGAGTCAGTCAATATTGTTTGCTGCTGGTGAGTATGTGTGACAAGACACAGCTAAGACACCTAGAAAAACACTTGTATATTCATTGTACAGATTTTAATGTCTTGATTTCCATGTCCTTGAGAGAACATTAAATGCTTGGACAATGATTGAGTGCTTTATAAGATACTTTTTGAGCTAGAAACATTTTAGATCCTGATACTCATTGTTTCATGTACATGTTTTTAGATCTATTCTTACAACTAAGCTAATATTACAGAAATAAATTACATTGATTTTCAGTTAATTAAATAGAATTATTCCTTCCCTTCAGAAGTAACAAAATAAAACCATAACATAGATACACAGAAAAATATTCAGATGCCAAATTGAAGAAAAAATCAGAACAAAATGGGAGATCTGTTGGCAGCATGCACCTGATAAGTGGCTGCATTTCAGAAACTGCTTTGAGAAAAAGAAAATACTTTGAACCCAAAGAGATACAGAACTGCAATAGAGAAGTATAACCTCTGGGCAAATTTAATTGATCACGACTAGATGACACACAGTTGAATGGCCCAGTTCAGTAAATAGTTTAAACTTTGCTGAGAATTTTTGTTTATTTATCCTGTTTGATGCAGTAAACATCCATTAGACATTAAAAGAGTACACCAATATGCCACTGATCCTCTGGTCCTTGATAAGGTGCCAGCCACTCAGTATCTCCATTTGCATAAACAGCTGGAGTTTTTCTGGACCTATTCCTATCATGTAGCTGGATGCCTTCCTGATGGTCTGCATTTCATCATATCTCCAGTGAGCTAGCTTGTTTGTGATAGATCTGAAAACTTCACAGAAAGAAAAGGATATTTATTTAGTCACATTTAATTTAAGCAGACTTCAATATAAATTTAATAGGGAGCACGGTCTGGAACATGCAGAATAAGCTGTTCTCTGCACTTTTATCAGTTTACTAGCAGACATAGGGAAATCTCTTGGTTACAGTAATCTCTTCTTTTCCTTAACAGATTGATTGTATGCATGAGTGGTTTAATCTGTTCTCCCTGGTGAAAAAAAGCCCATAAAAATAGTATATTTCCTAATTCAGTAAAATTTCATGGTAATAAAGTCACAAAGTTGTAAAATGAATGGTACTCTATGAAAAGGCTTTGCATACAACCAGACTGCTTTCTATAGAAATTACAAAGGTTTAAAAGTAATATTTTTTTTTCAATTTTATGTTGCACTATCTACTAAATGGTAAAGTTTCAGTTTTTATTCCTTTATTTCTAATAAGAATCTGTATGAAAGATTTATGCTTTGGAAATTTGAATCTACAGTAGATCATACTAATCACAGGGTGTTTTTTGATAGTCTGTGACAATCCACTAAAGTCAATGTTACATGATTTCAAATTGAAAGAAACATAAAAATATTTTAAAATTAATTTTCTCAGCTTTATTAAGGCTGTCACATTGTACAAGGTTAAAAAGTGAATAGCCTCTCTCTTTCATTCAAATTACAATAAAAATATGAAAAAATGAAAAGAAATATAAGTAAACTCTTCTGTAGTGGTAGTCTTCATTTCTGAAAAATAAAAGAAGAACCTTGGGGTGCTGTGGGTGAGAGGCTGGACATGATCCAGCCATGGCACTCACAGCCCAGAGAGCCAAACGTGTCCTGGGCTGTACCCAGAGCCCCGTGGGCAGCAGGGGAGGGAGGGGGTTCTGTCCCTCTGCTCTGCTGAGAGCCCACCTGCAGTGCTGCAGCCACCTCTGGGGTCCCAGCACAGGAGGGACATGGACCTGTTGGAGGAGGGCCACCAAGTTGATTAGAGCGATGGAGCACCTCCTGTGAGGGAAGGCTGAGAGAACTGGGATTGTTCAGCCTGGAAAAGACAATGCTTTGAGGTGACCTAATTGCAGCCTTCCAGTACTTGACGGGAGACCACAGGAAAAATGCAGAGCAACCTTTTACTAGGGCATGTTAAAAAAGGGGGCAGGACAAGGGGGAATGGCTTCAAACTGAAGACCATAGGTCTAGATTGGCTATTAACACAAAAAAAATATTGTCAGGGTGGTGGGGCACTTGAATAGGTTGCCCAGAGAAGCTGTGGATGCCCCAACCCTAGAAGTGTCCAAGGCCAAGTTGCATGGAGCTTTGAGCAACCTGCTCTAGTGAAAAGTGTCCTTGTCCATGGCAGGGAGTTGGAGCTAGATGATCTTTTTAAGTCCCAGGCCATTCTATGACTCTAAAAATTTATAAATTCTCTTTTTTGGGGGAAAAAACCAAAGGATATGTTTGGAATATTTTAGAAGCTAGAAAACTGTATTTTAAGTAAATGAATTTAAACTTGGAGCAAGAATTAAACCTTCAGAAGGGGAGGGAAAAGAGGAAACATTATTAGGTCTATGATGGATGATATCTAAAGACACTGATGTCAAGATAATATGCATTAAAAATAGGTCTATGAAACATTTAAAGCAAGCTAGACAAACCTCACTGTAAATTACTTGATTAGAAAACAGAAGATTTATTATGGCTAGGGATAGTATCAGTTTACAATCATTTATTTGGGTTTTTTTATTTTATTCAGTATGGAGGTCATATGATGGGGAAAGACCAGAGAAATCATGCTGAAAAAATAAATTACAGAGTTTTTGGTAGAAAAATTTACTCTCAGCCTTCTTCCAGCCAAACTTCTCTGATTAGAGACTAGCATATGTTTAGAGCCGTGCATGATCCTGGAAGAAATAGAAGATTTAGTCACAAGTTTTGGAATTTTGTGATACACTTTTTTTTTTTTTTTGTCTAACAGACAGTAAAGAACAAAAGACAGACCAATTTTTAAAATGCTGAGATGGAAAACTGGATTCTGTATTTCAACAAAAAGTCTCTATCTCATTCTTAGCTATACAATGAAGTAATTAGCTGTTCTCTATTCAATTACACATTAAGGGGAAGAAAAGCAGAAACACAGGCAGAAAGAACTAAATCCTTTGAAGATTATTTTCACCGTTAACTAATTTTCTTTTGTAGTGTAAAGCCCAAACATCTGAGAAGTGAAATTTAAAGACCCAGTACCAAAATCCATAGGCATGTATCTAATTAAAATCACACAAAATCACCAAAGTTTGTCCTTAATGAAATAAAACAAAAGCTGAGAAAAACAAATCTAGTAGAAAGTGATCGCTGACATTGCACAAATGGCTGTTAATTTTATAAGGGGGTTAGCTATTTTAACAAGCAATCTCATCTGAAGGACTGTAAAGTGTTTCAGAATAGAGCTGCTGTTTTTAATTTGGTTTCCTATCATTGCAGTTTTTGTTAGCTATCTTAGAGATCTATAAGAAGAAGCAGCGTATTGACAACAATATTGACTTGACTACAAGATCAAAGAAGGAAGATTAAAGCAGGATATGGCAGAATGCGGTATGAAAAATAATTAGATTCTTATTTTTGCAAATACTAATTTATAATACTTTAAAAATAGTCCATCCTGAAGTTTAGTCTAAGTTTTCCCCTATTTAATTTCTGTTCATCAGCTACTTACATGCTATATATGATATTTAACAATGCCTTATAGTAGTTTTTATCAAGATGTCTCTTCTGACATTTCTTTCTTACTTGCTTCTTCAAGCAACACAAATGTCATGGAGAAAACAACCATTTAGATACTTTTTGTTTCTGATTGGTGTTTCTTTGGTGTTTCTGTTGGTGTTTCATTTTTCTTTGAATATTAAGAAACCCCCTGAAAAGAATGTTTATTTGCTTAGTGTTTTGGACGACATAAGAACTTCTGGCTTTTACTATTGTGAAATTCTCCCTTGTTCTGAGCCACTATCAGCCAGTCTAATCTTAGTTGGCATGCATGCTTGTGCTGCTCATAACCTTCTACAGCATCTCTCTGTCCACTCACTCCACTTGCTGACCTTCTGGAGCCTCCAGACACTGGAAAATCCTTACAGTTAAACTGGGCAAAAGAACACACACTATACATGAAGCTAAGAATTTCTTATTAGTCCAATGGAGCAGTTTACTGCTCTAATTTGTTTGATTAATGCAAAAAAGACCCAGTAATAAGAGTTATTAATAATAAAATGAAAGTGCAGCCACATTCCCCTCCATTTTTTTAGCATCTAGCCTTTTCTCTAATTTTATCCTCACCTTCTCAATGTGCTTCTGGATCCCACGGTTGACAGATTCAATTTTCCTCGAGAAGAAAGGGGTGTGTGTCTATCTGCAATAAGTTGTGACAACAACTCAAGAGGTCCTCAGTGGGAGGCTTGATGTTCTTCATAGCATGGGTTTCCTCCCCTTCAGTTCTGGGTCTTCTAGGGATTGCTTATGATTTTCTGTCACAATTTTTTTCCTTCTCTTCGGTGTCCGTCTCAAGTCTCAAAGTTGCACCAGGCCTCCCCATTTGTTGGTCATACCTGGCTGTGATTTTCACTCACAGATCTTCAGGAGAAGCTGGTGACACAGTGGTCACTTGGCCACCAATCTGCTGCTGAAAAAACTCAAGCTAAGCAAAGCCCAGGGATCCTGTACTGTCATGTTAGTGCAACATCTCTGGCATTTTAACAATAATAGCAAAAAATTTTAGTTACTATACTATAGTGAGAAATCCATAGAAATTTACCTGCTTCTTTTTACTTTCTCAACCTTTTTTATGGCAACCTCTACAGCTTTTATGGGATTTCATCAACTCAAGAGAACTTATGCAGCCTAAATCTTTCCTGCTTTGTTTTATTCTCTCCCTGTTCATTAGTCCTGAATTCTTTGTATTCTCTGAATTTGGTCTGGTTAGACATAAGTTATCCATCATAAAAGCATCTAAACTAATTCTACTCAATCATTAACCCAAAATTCCACATGATGCTTCAGTTGTACATGTTAATTTTGCCATCTTCTGTAATGCTTAATAATTTGATTATTTATGTTTTGAATTTTATTTCTAATCCATACTAGATTACAGAAGCAGCTGTGTGTATTTAGTTTAGTGATGTTAAAATAGCTGTTTATTTTGGTAATCTGGCTCATTCATACAGAGCAGTGAAAAAATGCATCTTGAGGACATAAAATGAAATGAAGCTTTAAGGTAGTGTAATTCTCAAAAGAATTTTCCATTTTTTTCAGAGCATTTGTGGAATCATCTCTGTTTACTGGTCCTTTTAGACAATTACCTGATTTGCTAAATATTACTCAGCAGTTGCCTCTCACTGTGTAGCATTATTTTTAATTTAGGTGGTAATTTCAGCTTTTAACTGCTTTCCTCAAGTTTTTTTAAGGATGCCTAACCTAAATAAAATTACACTAGAATAATTCTTCCATTTTTAAATCAGCATTTATCCTGATTCTTTTTAGAGCATCGGCATATGAAATTTGGGCCAATCTATTCCTTTTTTCTTAGTCTGATTTGTCTTTCCTGCATCAATTCTGATGGTAGTTCTCAATGCTACTTCCCTCTTTCTGTCATGTACTGTTCTGTACTTTCCCAAGGCAGTTAATCATTCTAGTGCTGGTGTGTAATTTACTCGGTGAAACAGACATTTTGCCATTAATATATGTGAAATTTCTTTCAACTCTCATTCAACACAGTCACTTCCCTCTGGTGATCATTTGTACTTTTCTGTGTTTACTAGATGACTTCTGTCTGAGACAGGCTTTACTGGTTGGTTGAACTTCAAGTGAGACTACATTAGCAAACAGAGTTTTATTATGTGACTCAAACTTACTGAATTCATCTGTGCTATTACAGTCACATTTTCATAGAAAACAAAATACCGCTGAAAATTATGCTTCTTCTCAGTCTCTTTCCAAGTTCCTAAAGATTGGACTCCTGAAGGAGTCAATTCTAAGCTCAATTCTGATAGCAAAGATTTAGTTATATATACCAACAACAGTGAGTCCTGGCAGCCAAAATGACTAACAGTATCCTGCGGGGGTACAAGCTCAGCATCATCAGCTTGGTCCTTCCCTTTGAGTTTGCCTTTGCCTGTCTTAAATTGATTGTATATTTTATTGCAGACAAAATAGCTTCTCCTTCTTCTAACAATTTCCGTGGAGATTGGAGTGGTCATATATTTAACACTACAGATATAAGTGATAAGTGATGCAGAGGAAGATGAAAATAAAATTTTCAAGATTATTATTGCTGAGAGGGTTTCCTAACAAATGTTTCCTTCTCTCTCTTTAGACTATGGTATGTAAAGGCCTTTGAAAATTGATTCTGAAATAATAAATAAGCAAATATTTTGAAGCTTCAAAATTCAACAAAAAAATTAGATTTAGAATTTAGATTTTTGTGGTATTGTTGAGAAGTAACAGGCTCTGAGTGTCTCAATTATTTCTCTCATATTTGTATTACAAGATTAGGAATTACTTTCTTTATAGCTGAGGAAGGAACTAGGCCTGCCTTTAGCTTGCTTTTCAGCAGATACATTAGCACAGTAATCCATCATCTTTCTCACCAGAAAAGCTAGTTCTGCAGTGCATTAGCCATACATTCTGATTTATCTAATCCTCTTACCTCTTCTAGCAATATAATTGTTGCAACAGAGTGAAAGATTAATTGTGGGGTATCTAGTATGTTTTTTCATAAGTGACCATAAATGTGTACAAAATTCAAAGAAACAGGGGAATTAAAGAGCAAAATAAATCAGATTTCATGCTCATTCTTTTCACTGGCAATGACACATATTCAATTTTTTTTTCAGAAGAAAAAGAGGAGCATATTAAAAAAAATAGAGACATAAAATTGTCACTGTCCTTTGAGAGCAACAACGAGATGTTAGGGATCCTGCCAGCTTTATATTGATCTAAAAATCCTCTGTGTGAGCAGTATGGCATAGTGACCAAGCAGTATTACAAATAGCAAGGGAGCACATGAATGGACAACAATGCACTTAAAGTGAACTTCCATGTAAGTCTCTCTTGTGCAATTTGGTGCTTTACAGAGACATCCAATGCTCTTACTAAACCATCAAGAGAAACACAGGAGCTGGCATGGCTGAAGTGTTCCTCAGGCTTGGGTTGGTATCTCTGCTGGCCAAACTGGTGCCATACCAGGTTATTTCAGGCTAGCATCCACTCCTTTGGAGACTTACATTCAAGTGCAGTGTTTTATGTACCTTTTATGCTTAATGCTATTATCATTCTCTTTTCCAATAAATAGTACTTTACAGTAAGTTTACATCAGCAATTTACATTACCTTGTTGATCAAAGTTATTTTTCTTTTTGATTGTTTGTTTGTTTATTTTTACTTCAGCTGTATTTTTGTTTATATTGATTTACAATGCATCAATCACTGCTTCTTCAAAAATATTATCTCATTTAGCAGAATGCTCAGAATTTTAACCATCTAAACTTAAGCATACACAAGAAGTAGTTAGATTTATCTTGTTATTCACAGAGAAAGAAAATAAATAAAAAACTTACTATGTTTTAGAGGCATTGTTATGTATTCAAAAGAATTAGCCATATTTTGTCTCAGTTGATGAGGTGCAACCTAAGCATCATAATCCTGAAGTTTAATTTTTGAATGCCTGTGATGATGAGATAGTATCCACCTGCACCTAATTTAGAATACAAAATATTCTGAATCTTGATTTCTCCTGGCTGCAGTTGAATTCACTCCTTGGAATATTTATTTCACTCCCAAGCCTAGAATTGCCCAGAATTCAAATATCTTTTCTAGAAGTTTTCCTCTGAAAGAAATTGATTTTCTTTATTCTTACTTTTTTATTTATTGTGGATGAATTTCACAAAGTTTTTCCAAAGGCAAAGCGTATTTATTGAGATTTTAATAAAGTATAACATGAGCCATTCTATTCTTACTGTGCGTTCACAGAAGCCTGGCAACAACAGAGGGTAGACCAAAGAGTGAAAATGTTTTCTTTAATAACAAAAAATGTACATCATCTAAAAATGACTTCTCAAAATTTCCTTTTAGTCCTGACTGTAATTCTCTTCTCTATACAGTGCTAGATTATGTCACTTGAAAAGAATCCAGATAAAGTTTGCTTAACATTGCTTAAAATTATTATTCTGCTAAAATTAGTCACTACTGCTGCTTTTTGTTTTAATGAATCATGTCCATTCCTTGTATCCACCCAGGTAGCACACTCTGTGACTTTGCCACTTTAGCTTAATGAGGACAGTGAACCCCAATGTGCATTACCATGAAGGGTGAACTGAAATGTTGGAGATGTCTAATCTCTGTAGGTATCTGTCATTTCATTTTACACTCTCTGGATGATGGACATTTGCAGAAGAGTGAAATGCCTTTAAAGTTTCAAATCAAATCAGGACATTTGCTCAGTCTCCTCTGTATCCCTCTTGTACCCCGCATAGTCTCTGAGGATTAAAGAACTGCTACTTGTCACCTTTATCAGTTAAATCAAGAAGGAAGTACATATACTGTTCAAATTGATCATTAAAAGATTTGAATCTCAGTTACCTTTGGAAGACTCCTGGTCCTTACAAAGGATGAATCTTTTCCTGTTGGAGTCTGTAAAGACAACAGAATATATCTCTTTATATTCTTCCCTTTGAAACTTATTGCTGTGTTTACGAAATATCTTAAAATTCAGATTTTTTTCCCTCATAACGACACTATCTAGCATATATGTTTCCTGACTGGATGAATAGAAAGCAGACTTAAACAACAAGCTTATTTTTTACCTTACAGATATGTTAGCAATTTTTTTTTCATTAGTTAAATTTTAACTTTCTATAATAAGAATTTATTAATTCACATTCAGTTCCCAGAATTCAAGTAGCAGGAAAAATGTAGCATTTTTCTTTTTTGTTTTTGAAAACTCCACCTGTTTAGCTTATTCATGAAACAGTGAAATAGTTCTTGTTTAAAACTATTTTAAGAAGACTAATTTTGGGCTGAGAAGACTGAACTGAAGTGATTTTGATGGCTAGATATTGACATTAATTACATTAAACATAAAACGAGATTCACATTTTGTTTGGGAAATAGAGTATTTCTGATATCATGGTGTCTTTGTAATTGAAATGGATTTTCTATTAAAAAAATTGCCAGCCTTCATTTAAACTGATAATTAGAGCCATCCCAAGTTATTTGGTATTTATCCAGGATTTGGCATCCAAAAGTCAGTCAAAATTGTCTTTGTAATCTGACTTACCCTTGTGAGATATGAATTTACTATTGCTAAGAAAAAAAAAAAAGGTATGGAAGAAAGTTAAGGAAAAATTTTCCCTGGTGGAGTCTATTAAGAATTTTTTTCCTTTTTAAAAATAAATTCATGTTTGAGTTGTAAAATGCGAAGAAACCTTTCATCTTCTGAAAGAAACACTTTCGGGGGGGATTCCATCCTTACATTTTTAAGTATGTTGCAAGGAAACTTCATGCAAACAGGTAAAGTGTAAGCAATGTCTTGTCACATTGTGTATCAAAGATAACTTATCTTTAGGAATGCTTTGCTGACAGAGACCCAAATTCTGGAGATAAAAGTCAGAAAATTGAGTTGAAAGTCCTGGCATATGTGGAGTGACCACACTAGAATTTCTGTGCTGCCCTTCCTGTGTGCATATCGTGCTTAACATGTTTATATAACAGCTGATGTCATTCACATGCAAAATTGTACATTTCTTTAATTATGTGTGATTTTTAAAATATCTTTACAAGAGTTCAATCAGAGTAACCACCTGTATTAAAAAAAAAAAAAAAAAGAAAAAAAAGAATAAAAACGTAGCTGTCTTTTGCTAATTCAAAATACAAACCTTAGCAGTATATCAACAGCATGATCTTGAGTAATATGATTTAAATTGACATCTATATACACTAAGAGGCAGGGAAACTTGTGATAAAAGACTGTGCAGAGCTTGATGTTCCATAAGTAGGGACTTAAGATGAGGACTTTTTAAATTAAAGAAAAACAAGATATAGTGCTTTTTTGTGTGTCTGGGTAGAGTCTTATAAAGGTTACATGAGAAATAAGTTAATGGACTGAAGTTTATAGCTGTGTGTATAACTGTCAAATCTCTGTGTAAATTACCTTTCTTTTCTACTGGCCAAAATGCAAAAATCCAATAAACTGTTAATAAAAATGGAAAGGTCATATGTAAATACCACAGATCTTGAAAATGAATCAAAAAAAATGCAATAGTTTGAACACAAATATTTGATATTCTGTTTCATGGTGGCTAAAGTGGGATGGGACTTATGGTGTGTGTTTTTATCAAAGTGTGGTGAGAAAATATTTTGTGAAAAAAGATTAGCTGCAAATCTAAAAACAAGTGTTTGTTGACTAATTGGCCTTTGTTTCTCTGGCTTAGAAATAATTTTTCTACTTTATTAAGAGCACTGAATAAAAAAGACTGGTTTAATTATTCTAGTAATTTACCAAGAGTGTTTAAAATGGAATATATATTCTGTCATTTGAATCTACTTGAGCACACTCTTGTTTATGTGTTTTTATTTACACTGAAATATATTAGTAGAATATTTTAGAAAATAAAGGATTAAGGATTTTGCAAAAATACTAATTTAGTGCTCAGAGGATTGGATTTTACTGTGCCAGCTTCAATGAAGACAGTGTTGCCTGTATTTTCACAGAATAATAGAATGGTTCGGGACGGAAGGGACATCAAAGAACATCTAGTTCTACCTGCTGTGCTGGGGGCAGGACTGCTTTGGGCTAAACCAGATTCTCAAAGCTCCATCCAACTCGGCCTTGTACACCCCCAGGGATGAGTAATTCACAGTTTTCATGGGCAACCTCTTCTAGTGCCTCACACCTTTTTCTAACACCCAATTTAAGACAGTCTTTCAATTTGAAGCCATTCCCCCTTATCCTATCACTGCATTCCCTTGGGAAAAGCCTCTCTCCAACTTTCTTATAGGTCCTTTTTAGGTACTAGAAGGCTGCTAGAAGATCTCCACAGAACATTTTCTTCTCCATGCTGAACATCCCAACTCTCTTAGCCTGTCTTCATATGAAAGGTTCTCCAGGCACATTGATCATCTTCATCGTCCTCATCTGAACTCACTCCAGCATGCCCAAGTCATTAAATTTGTCCTCATTTTGTTCCTGAAAAAAATAGACTTTAATCTTTAAAACCTGAGATTCTACAGCTACTGGAGTGATATGTACTTATTTAATTTAAATTAAATAGAATAAATAAAAAAAATGTATTTTACACATATTGGTCTATGTTGTGGTTGGTCCATTTCGATCTTGAGTTTTCCTTCTTGTTTACTTCTTTTTTTTGATTAAATATGTAATATATATGTACTGAATACTTTCATAGTACTGCTTCCCTATTTAAGAATTTATTGGTTTTTTTCTGGACTTTTATCAATACTGCTAAGGGATGTCAGCCTTAGTACTTGTAACTAAAAGGGATTTTGGTTAAGGATGCAATTTTCTCTTAGAATGATCTTCAGGCAGTGGATTAGTAATGAAATTACCTGTAAGATGTGTACTTTGTAATCAACTCATGAACAAAAAGCCCCACTGCTTACTGCAAAACAACATCTTGATATCAAAGATGCTCTAAAATTAGAGTGATTACACACTTATTTTTCTAAACAGAAAGATAAATAATGGCTTTAATCAAGAATAACCTTCAAAAATAAATCAGGAAGGACACAGGAGATTTAGCCACAGGGTTACAGAGCCACATTAACAAACAACCTCTCTGTAACTTGTTATGTAATGATTTTTTGTCATTTTATTTAATGAATCATAATTTTATGTGCAAAGGTCATCAGAGCCTTTGGACTCCTAGGGTACTCTATTCTTATATAAAAACAATATTTTTTTTTTTGTTTAATTTTAAGTTAAGTTTTAATTTTTCTTCAAAAATTATAACTTCTGACTTAGAGAAAATTTATAAAAAGCAAGAGATATGCCAGCAGACCAAAAGCCTAGATCAGACTCGCACAGAACTGATTTGTTTGGGAAATATACTAGCATATCCCATTGCTTATCTGAAGGGAAAAGGGAGTAGAATAGAGTATAGCTTCACTATTTACTTGTACTCATTCTTTTAGAAGACCAGATGAAAGAAAGCGACCCCTGAGTTTTGTGAGGCTGGACATACCTCCCATTACAGACCTCCATTTATTAATGTCTCATCCTATGCATTCTACTGGCAGTGCAAAGCTATTCTAACCTTATACAAAGAAGCATAAATCCACTGTAGAAAAGCCTTTGTCGGCTGCCAGACACTGAGGTGTGTCCACATAGTACTGCACTGCATGATGCAGAAATATAAGGTCAGATTAATCTTGATATGTATTAATATCCCAAAGCAATTTTTTAATTCTGTTGCAAGAATGAAGAGTCCTAGTTTTTGCTGAATCCAAGTGTTATCATTCCCCCATTTCTTTATCTTAGGAAAGCTTGATTATATTGAATCCATATGAAGAGCTGGAAGTAGCTTAGAAATCCTAAAAAGGTTAAAGGAAAATACTCAACATATCAATTTCACTCCTTTAGACCGAGCAAACTAATTCACTGGTTATGTAAAACAAAAAACTTGATGAAAAACATACTTTCCCATTAGCAGAACACAAAATTATGCCTATATGCACAAAAAATTATATTTTTTTGCAAAATTAAGAAATTTCTTTTTGTATATTCAGAGTTGAAGATTTGTATCTATAAAAACCACTGAAAAGCAATGTAAAGTAGCTGCATTTTCACCAACTATAAAAACATTACAAAAAGCATCACTTCCAAAATTTGTTACTTCTGTATGCACTTGGTGGTGCCTGTCTTTTATTCAGTAAGGTAGATCTGTATACTGGAAAACTTGAAGAGGATTAAATTAGCATGAATTCAAATTTTCTTAACCTGAAAAAGTACATGATAAAGAGTTTTAAGGATATGTGCTATACACTGTCATAAGGATTTTAGTCTTACTCAGTAATGCATGACTCTGTCCCCAGCTCCATAATTAAAATAGTTATTTCATCTCTTTTCTGCATGAGGCTTTTTAGAGTCTTGTGCTTAGTGACTTTTAAAAGCACAGGAAGGGGATTGATCATGTAATCTTCAGAACAACTGCTCTATCATATTTTTTTCTTCTCTGTGCATTCTTTATTCTGTGTGCTGGATCTCAAGGAATAGAAACAGTGCATCCTGTAATCTCAGTAGAAATAATTGAGTTAAACAACTCTTCTTTTTCTTTTAAGTAACTCACAGCATTTTTGAGATTTTGTGCCTTGAAGAACCGTGGGACTATTAAGTGTAAACTTGCAAGTGTTTTCAATTAACATTTCAGTGCTGCACACTTTCAAGCACTATACAAAATTTTTTTTAAAACTCATCTATACAAGTGAATGTTCATGATGGATAATTAATAACCACATGGAGGTGAACACTGTACCTTAGAATACTCAGGCTGGGATTAATTGTGAGATATCTAAATATTTGCCAGTCAGAAGAAATGGTCTTTTAATTATTTTAAATATTTTGATGATGCTATCAGTAATTTACACAGACACGCAATTTGCCTTTTTCTATTGTAAACCCATTATCTTCAGAATAATCTTCAAACTCACTGCATTCAGCACAGACTCCTCCTCTCTTTTGTTGGACAAACAAAATATCTGTATTGCATATGTTACAGATTTTTATTTGCCTATCAGTGTTATGTGAAATCCTGAATGATGTAGATTGATCACCATTTTACCATTCATAAATTAATTTTTTCAGAAAATACTAATAAAAATAAGATAAGGAAAAGATACCTTGGGAATGTATGAGAATATTTTTTGATAATGAAAGTACCTCATAGATATTAATTAATTTAGATTTAAATCTTTCTATGTCTAACAAAATATTTGATATTTACCACTTTCTTATTCTTTGACACTTTTCATATTTTCCATTTCTTTGAGCTTGCTCTCTAGGCAAGACGGTTAAAGAATTTTGAAAATTAAAATATAATAAAATAAATTTAAAAAAATAGAAAGAAGAAGAACCTTGAGAGTCAGGCTTTTGCTTTGATTTAATTCTTTTTTTTTTCCTACTCAGTCTTCTCACACTTCAACTCTAAATAAGATTAAATCCTCTCTCTCCATAATTTTCTGATGATTTGTAAGGCAGATAATGAGTAGTACTGAGCAAATGTAAAGCTCTCCAGATTCCTCAATCAGATCTTGTGTATCGTACTATCCATAAACTAAAGTGGCTCGGTGGATATTCTTTACCAGAAGACTTTTTTTCAGAATATCAGACACCTCATTGAAGGAGCTTCCAGTACTTGCTGAGAATATTCTTCTGTATGAGACATACATTGTATGGAAAGATGAGAGAGCTGATGCATAGCTTCTGGACAATAGCCCATCACTTTGCCATGAGCTTCTATTTCTTTGCAAAATCTTGAAGTTTGTGGGATGGTTTTCTTTTTCATTTTAGCTTTTCTTTCATCTTAGGAGACGTTTGGTTTCATTTCATCTTTTTTCATCTGCAGAACTACAGTGCTGATGTAAGTAATAATGCCTTCTCAGGTGTGATATTGCAACTACTGAGGCTGACAGTATACAAAATAGTATTTTGATAGGATTTTGATAGTATTACAAAATGTTAAGGATACACAGCTGTTACTATGAATAGAAAAAAAAAAAATACATGGCTATCAATTTTCTTGTAAGTCTCGTAAGCCAAAGCAGTTGGGCTGCATTGTTCATGTTTAGCTCCAATGTTATTTTTTTTCCCTCAAATGAAGCAATATTTCCAGACATTTCAAGTCCTGCAGCAAATTTCACAGAACTGTTTGAACTCTACCATTCTCTGAGGTCTTGGGGCTGCAGAATCCTGCTCACGGTTTCTGGGAGCTGATGTTGATGACAGCTGATCTTAAGTCACAAAACTTGTGGATGTCATAGGTGTTATAACATAAATTAGATTTCTTTGTTAAAGTGAAAATAGAAATCCGATATCAGAGGTAACAAGTAAAGACCTTGCAGATAATAATTTATATTACTAAGCAGAGAAATTGTTGATATTATTGAAGGAGATTGATAAGTTTCTCTTGCTGCATTTGAAAGGTTCATGTATTCTACAAAATAAAATTGAGGATGTCAGGCCCTTGGCATCAATCATTTTGCTCTTCTCTTCCCACTTACTATATGCTAGTGTAATCATATCATTAAGTAGGCAAAGACTATTCAGTTTTGGAAAAAAAGCCAATGACTGGTATGAGCAAAAATTTAATGAAATTTTATAACAAAGAGAAGAATTTAAAGAAGTGTCTTGGAAGCCTTAGCATCAGATGATAACTATTGACTCCACTGCTTCTATTTCTATCAGTTAAAAAGCAAAAATTACCTTAATTCTTTTCTTAATACCTTTTTAATAAAGAGAAATAAGTCTTATAAAAAAAAAAAAACAGAAGGGAAAGACAGTAATCAAGAGAGAGAATTTTATAATGACAATGATTTATTCTTTTCATTTTCCTTTTGTATGATTTGTATTGGTTTACACTGCTGAGTTTCATATTCACCATGACTATAAAGAATTGTCTTTCTGAAAGGTATAAGCCCATTTACTCCAGCAAAGACAGTCACCTGACCAAAACTCAGTTTGAGAGATTGTACTTTGTTAGAAATTCCCTAAACTCCTCTACAAATCATGTATGACCTACATTCTTCGCTGCATCCCCTTGCTAGAATTGAGATTATAGAAACTACTGAAGCAACAGTACAACACTTACAGCACTACCAGAGGGGTAGCAAGATTCAGCTTATTTACAGTGTATGTGCAATACCACTGGTTTTTTTTTCCCTTTTCTATTTCTTTTGTTCCTTTTAACATATTTCTTTAAAAGCATGCTTAAACTAATAACTGTGATTTGAGTCCTCATTATAGTCTAAAAGCTTTATATTCATAAAAGCTTTTCCTCTGACAAGCTTTCATAAAAGTTTAGAGCAGCACTTGCGCTCTTCAGCAAATCTTCACATAACAAAAAGGAAATTCACTCTTTACCCCAAGCAAACTTGTTATTGTGTTGCTTGGAGATGCTTATGGTGACAGTGACCATTGGCAGGTGTTCCACGATGCTAGGTAATAAAAATCCTATGGGAAACTCTATATTCTCTTAATGTTGATACCTTTCTGCCAGCTTCAGCTTTTGAATGATAAAAGATGCAATTAAAGCTTTTGAGATGTGCATAAAATAACTTGTCTGATTCCTGTTAACTTTAAATAATTCTTGGGACATTATGGAATAAATCTGACTTTTCATATCAGTAAGAATTGTTCTTTTTTTTTCAAGCCTGACATTCTTCATAGCTTCCAAACAGCAAAAGGAAGAAACCAACTAAAATTTTTCAAGAAAACTTCAATTTCCAAGGATGCCTAAAGTACTGGCCAAAAGAAGCAAGATAATGAAAATTCCAGATCACATGTTCTTTATTTCTCTCCTAAATTACTAGCTTGCTGTTGTTTTTATATTTGAACCAAACAAAATTTTATTTACCCATGTAGTTAGAGACTGAATGTACCCAACAGTTTTTTTTAATATCTAATTGACTTTAAGAGATCACATTTTGTCTGTTGATCTCCAACTTATTTTGAAGTTATACAAATTTCATATAAAATTGGAAAATGTGCCAGTGGGTGACTTAAAAGATCTTGGTAAAATTATTTTAAGGGTATAATTTTATTCAACTGCATGGAAAAACTGAAACATTAAGCAGATAACCAAAGACTGAATTAGTTTACTCTGCACAATTTATTTCCATGGGTCATATCATTTGGAGCTATACTTTTTGTGTGAATAGAAGATTTTACTGAACTTAGGAAGAGTTTCACCTGAGAATATTTGAAAATTTTTGAGCTTATAGGAAAAAAGAAGAGAGCAGCCACCCCACACCTGAGGAGTAGGAAGGAAAGTGTAAAAGGGGAAAATCAACACAACTGATTTCTTTATTGGCTAAGTGATCAAATACTGACTGAAGTCTGAAAGCACTTGGATCTCTGATGAGAGAGACTTGGAAGAGGAATGTTTTCTACATTTGTAGTGTTAGCTTGTGTCATGCCTTGTTTCTGGGTTACCAGCTGAGAAGCTGCCACCTAGCAGCTTTCATGAATGGAATCATTATAACAGGCGTTACCTCGTGTTTCAATATCTTGCTCTGTTAAAGCTTGCACTACTGTGAAGAAGATAAGGATAGCATTTGAATACCATTTTTCATTATAAAACAAACAAATGAGTAAAGAAGTTTGAGTCAGATCAGAAGGTAGGAATCAAAGCTCTCAACCAACCAGAAATCTTGTCATAAAAAAGATGAGCACTTTCATGCTGATTATGTTGTTCCCATGTAATTAACCCGGAATGTTTCAGTTTCCATTGCAAACAGTGGCGCCATTTCCATGGGCAAACTGGGGGGGTTGCATTGTGTCACATTAATTTTTCTAGGGAAAGCTACTATAATAAATTTATTTTTGTAGCTTTAGAAAAATTCTGAATGTATCACAGATAAAGATTACTGTTCTCAAATGGAAAATAATTTTATTTTGTGTCTCTGTGTATTTGTGTACACAGGTATGTACACAAGCATACTTCTACATATGCTTTCTAGAAATTTACTCCCTACAGTGAAATTTCTACTGCTTCTTCTCGTGTTTTCCAACATAATAAAGAAAACCAAGAACACAATATTTTTTCTTATATTAAATCTCAGAACTGACTTAAAAGCAACATGGAGACATGGAGGTAAAGGTGGGTGCCTTTGCTCTAGTGTTCCTTCAGATCAACTCTGATTTTGCATTTCTTTATAATTTATAATTTAAAAAGTAATTATATATTTATATATAGCTGATATAATTAGCTGATAAAATCCAAGTACATAATTACCTCTCTTCCTAAAACCTGAGAACAAGTCATTTTTTACCCTATAAAAGCTAGAAAGTAGGAATAGAAATATAACATCAAATAATTTTTCCTTATCTAAGTGTCTGGTGAATATTCCATAAACAGAAATTCCATCACATGAGTTTGGCAAGAAATTAATTTGGCAGTATATTTAAATAGTATGAAGTTTTATTATTGTATAGCATAGTAGTCTATAATGTTATACCAGTAGGAGAATATATATTATAATGTCATCATTCATCACTTGATATATTTTAGAATGAATTACAGAATTGTAGAATGGTTTGGTTTGGAAGGAACCTTAGAGACCTTCTTTCAACCCCTCTGCAGCTGCAAGAGTCATTATCTGGCCTTATCCAGAAAATTCTCATGAAAAAATAAGCTTACAAAAAAGAGTAAATATTTAAGCACTGTTTAATGTTAGTTCATCTTTTTGACGATAGACAGTATTTTAGGTGTAATTGTCAAATAAATTGTAATCGCAAATTATTTTGTTATCATTGCTGTATGTTTATATTCCTGTTTTTTACAAAGCATCTTATGATGCTAGTCATTGAGATGTTGCTTACAGAAGACTTTCTCATGATACAGACGATGAGGAGTCTTTATTGAAAAAGCAATAAATTTTTTCTTAATAACTGATAACTCTGACCTTGACTTTCTTGTGGTACAGAGGTCACCTCTTTCATTGACTGTGATTCTATTTTACCCATCTGGAGATAAAAAACACAAGAATATATGAAAAAGCAATATAAGAAATCATAAGAATTAAACAGGAATGTGTGTACCTTTCTTTAATTATCAAAGAATTTGAACTACATCCTCATGTAAAAGGACTTCCATTCAGTTTACATTTATAATCCAAGTGTGAACATAAGCACAAGATCCCTTGTCAAGATCTAAACCACAGTGTTTCACTTACTCACTGCTTTTTAAAATGTCATCCACCCTTAAATTACTTTTCAGTTTTTCATAGGTGAAATACGGAAAGTACATAGTCATTTGCTATGAGACAGTTAGCAATTCTTGTGATACTTTATGATCTCTTCTATGTGAAGGTGCAATATAAAAGATCATGACCTGTATTGTTTCTTCTATTCATAATGAAAACCATAATTTATAATGTTCTGTCAAGCAAGTCTAAGTGTGAATGTTCAATTTTTAATTCTCATTTTGACACAGATATAATTATGTTAATTTAGAAGCGGTTTTGTTCCAAAGATGAACAAAAACCCCCAAATGTGCAGAATACCTTTTTTTCAAAGAGACAAGACTGTAGGTGGAGACATTTGACCAGATTTCAATTTAAAGCATTTGTACCTATGTGTGACACAGTGTTTTGACATGTGATCATCCTGCCCTACTCTCTGTACTGGTGTAGCTTCACCTTGAGTACTGTGTACACTCTTGGGCACCACAATGTGCAGTGGGTTGACCTTGCCTGGATGACACTCTATCATGCCACAAATGGAAAGGGGAGAGAAACAACAAGGGGTTCTTGAGCAGAGATAAGGCCAGAGAAAGATCACTCATCAAATACTGTCATGGGCAAAAAGGACTCAAATTAGAGATATTGGTTTATTGCTAGTAAAATCAGAGCAGAATATGTAGAAGTAAAATAAGACCTTAAAAACAATTTTACCTCCACTACTCCCTCCTTCCCACCTCTACCCTCTCCTCCAGCAGCACGGGAGACAGGGAATGGAGATTATGATCAGTTCGTGGCATTTCTTCTACTACTTAGGGAGAGAAGCCCTTTTCCTCTTCAGCATAAGGCTCTTCCCACAGGAGACAGTTCTCCATGAACTTCTCCAGTGTGATTTTATCCCATGGGCAACAATTTTACAGGAACTGCTACAACATGGGTAACTATTCCATAGGGTTCACAGCCTACTCCAGTGAGGGTCCCCCCAAAAGTCACAGGTACTACCAGGAGAACTGCTCTGGTGTGGACTCCTGTCTCTATGGATCTGTAGGTCCCTACCAGGAGCCTGCTCCAGCCTGGGTTTTCCACAGGGTCACAGCCTCCTCTCAGGCATCCACCAGCTCCCATGTGGGTCTTCTCCACAAGCTGCAGGTGAAGCTCTGCACCCCCATTGTCCTCCATGGGCTGCAGGGGCGCAGGTGCCTCACCATGGTCTTCACCATGGGCTGCAGGGGAATCTCAGATCCAAGGCCTGGAACATCTTCCTTCTTCACTGACCTATGTGCCTGCGGAGTTCCTCTCACATGTTCTCACTCTGTTCTTCTCTGACCACAATTACATCTGCATAATAACTTTTTCTCCTTCTTCCTAAATAAGTTAAGACAGTTAATAGCTATATTAGAATGAGTGACCCAGCAATGTTTGCTTGCAGCCCAGAAAGCCCACAACATCCTTGACTGCATTAAAGGAAATGTTGTGGTTTGACACGGAAAAAGTTGTGGTTTGACACGGAAAAAGAATTTTTTCCGGAAGGGAGAAGTCAATTTGGACATTGACTAATTGAAGGTGGACATGCTTCTGAGAATACAGAGGAGTTAAAAGTAGAATTTCCAGGGGAACTTGCTTTTTTGGGTTCCGGTCAGCGGTCAGTGCAGGACTCTCCCCTGCCCGGTGATGAGCTGGGTGGGGGAGGGGAGAAGCCATGTGGCTTTTGGAGGTAGGCTCAAGGGTGAAGGGATTGGAACTTGGGTTGGCCCTTTGCAGATGGAAGGGTGGAGAAATCTGGGATGTCTCCGTTTTCTTTAGAGTCTCTCTTTCCCAAGAGAAAAAAAAAGACGGCGGTGGCTTTTATCAGCAGTTCGCCGCGGGGAAGGAGAAGAGCGGGGGGGCCGCAAGGTGCCCAGCCGGGCTGTGGGAGCTGGAGCCTGGGCAGCGAGCCATCTCTGGGAGTTGGGACTTTTAACCCTTCCTGAGAAATAAAAGCTTTGTGAAATTTTTCTCCTCCTTAGTTTGAAAAAGAGAGGAAGAGAGACAGCCTGGGACCCGGGATGTTGGAAGGAGAAATTCTAGGTGGGAGGAGATGATGGAGTGGCTGTTTAGCTGGACTTTTTCTTGGTAGCCACAGATTAAACTGATCTTCTCCTCCAAGAGAGACTGTATTTTAGGAAGATGCTGGTAAGCCAAGAGACCTGCTTCAGCTGGGAAAAGACAGAAGTGGAGCGAACAGTGAAAAGTTAAGGAAGTTTGTGGTGGTGCCCCCTGTCTTCAGAAAAGAAGAAGAAAAGAAGAGCTCTGTTCGTGGATCCTCAGCCCCAGAGGAAAATGGGGGGGGACTGTTAGTCCCAAAAATGAAAAACTGAACTGTTGTTTTTTCCCCTCTTAGCAGGGCATCCTTGAAAGGAAAAAAATCCTAAAAGCAGTCTGTCCATCCATGCATTAGTGGTGAGAACACTGTGCATGGAAAGGAGAGGGTCACCACTGGCAAACTTTTTATCCGGGCAGTGCCATGTAGTAACATGGAAGCACAGGATGTGGCAGCTGTATTTCTTAGGAGGTCTGTAGCACGAGAGAGACTCCTCTCTCCCTGCAAATAAACTGAGTGTTGATTATCTAGAGGGTGAAAACCTGATTAGGATCCAAATTGTCTCTCACTGTAGTTTATTAGAATTAGGTAGTGGGAAGAGGAATGCTTTGAAAAGTTTTCATTTTGAATTGTGTGTGTTTCTTTCTTCTTTCCCCCCCCCCCCCCCTTTTTAGTAGCATAGTAATAGTAGTTTAATAAAGTTTTTTTCTTGTTATTAAGCTTAAGCCTGCTTTACTCTGTTCTCAATCACATTTCACAGCATTCAGTTAAGAAATTGCATTTTCATGAGGGACACTGGCATTGTGCCAGTGTCAAACCATAACACATGGTCAAGGGAGGTAGAGGGAAGTAATTCTCCCACTCTGCTAGGGAGAAATTCTTTACTGTGAGGGTGGTAAGACATTAGATCAGGCTGCCCAGAGAAGATGTGGATATCTCATCCCTGCATGTGTTCATGGCCAGGCTGGACAGAGCTTGGAGGAACCTTGTCTAGTAGAAGGTATCCTTTTCCATGGCAAAGTGGTTGAAACTAGATCTCCAAGGCTACTTCTAACACAAACGCAAATTCTGTGATTCTGTGATTCTATGAGTAAGGACTGAAACAATGACTCTTATATGAGAGTAAATGTTTTTCTGGAGCATGGAAAAAAATACAAGGTGCATGAGTGGCTATTTAATTAGGCATCAGCTTCACTAAGGTCATGGGAATCCCTTGCAGTAATTTAGTATTTAGTGTGCTTCCTCTCTTAATAATGCTTGCAGAACAGAAATCTCCCTATAACTTAATAGACAATTATCAGCTTCTGTGTGGGATTCTGCTAATTTGCCTTTTTCTGAAGCACTTGTTTGTGTTTGATTTTGCTAGATCAGATTATAAAGGATTGTGGATTCATTCCCAAGGTGTTTTTCACGGTTAAACCAAGTTTCCACTGCACTTTTTCATAATACTTGATAACTAGATGCCCCACAGAATAGCAACACTTACTAGATAGCTGGCTTAGAGAGACAGTACAAAATTTATATCTTGCTTATGTCTGAAAATGCTAACACTTACCCAGAAACTTACATTGAATTAAAACATATATGTTATCATTTGAAAAAAAATTGCCCTCATCTCTGATCAATATTATTGTAAAGTCAATTTTTAAATTTTACATGCAGTCTTTATGTTTTCTTATGATTCATGTGTTTCCTGGATATATATTTACTGATAATATAAATACACAGGCTTTCCATTTCCTAGTCATCATTATCTATCAATGAATTTAGTAGTTTACAACCAGGTGGAAAAAGTCACTTTATTGGCTCTAAACCTCTGCTTCACTTTATAAGGGGCTTGAAAGATCAAATGTTTAAAGATCACAAACTGTCACTGGTGTTTGGTTGCTTCCCAGCTACCAAGCAATTTTGAAATACATTATTGTACCATGCAACATCTGTCCAATGAAGTTCTAAGAAGAATCTGAAAACAAATATTTACCCTTTCTTCCCACTTCTTTTCCTCTGTATTTCGTCCATCTGGTTGTATGCTGAACTGCTGCAACAATGGAGGTGCAGGAACATTCTGAAGTGTAATTTGATGTCTTCCTGAAGACCAATCAATTGTTCTTTGCAGATCAATTGAAAAGTCAGAAGCTTTCTTTTCTAAATTTGTCATATTTTTTTTTCAATTCTAGGACACAGAAACAACTGCAGCTCCCTTTACAGGGTAAAAATATACTGGTTTTTCTTGTCATATATTTTGGAAATACATTAATAAAACAGATTTCTTTGGGATTAGAAGAATCTTACATTTAGACTGTCAATCTCCAGAGTCTGTTGAATCCTGTGTAATGAGTACAATTCTTTAAGTCCTGATGAGTTAACACTGAGAAGATCAAAGCTTAAAAAAAAAAAAAAAAAACTTCAGAAGGTGGAATTTATTGAAAATAAATTTCTTGATTAAATGTGGTTTTTACGAAATTTACTAGTTTGTCAGCCCTAGAAACTGGAGTCATATATATTCCAAATAAAAGGTTCTCTATAAGAAACAGCAAGATAGCTGTCCTGTATTTCTGCAGTAGACTAAGAGACAGGATGGATGGATGCTGGGGAGCATTCAGGAATATAAAGTGTGTCTAAAGTTGGAAACGTGTAGGAAAAATGCTTATCAGATAGAAACCATCTGCAGACTAAGATCTGAAAGGAATTCAGATTGCAGAGCAGTTAAATTCAGTTGTCTGATTTTGTTTATGTAATTCTACTAGGAGTACAGAGGCCAGGTTTAAGCATTTGCTTCTGGTTTAAATGGTCCTTGTGGATCTTATCCCAGTTCTGCATCTGAGTGTAGTGGAATAAAAGGGTAAGCTTGAATTCATGATCTAAGAAGATTCCTCTGTATCTACTAGTGTGCTTATGCTAATGGCTGAATAGTTTTCACTGGAACAGTAAGACAGACTACTTAATTTCAAATTCATCAGTATATTATGTAGTCTATAAGAATGGAATATGAAGGGTTAAGCTTTCTTTTTTTCTTGTAGATAATTCATTTTTTTCATTGAAAAACTCCACAAAGAAGAAGAAGCTCGGTCTTCTAATAACAGACTTCAGCATCTGCTTTTTTTTTCTTGTTCTTTCTATTACCAGCACATTTATGGTAGTGCTGTTTGCAGGCTGAGAGCTTAAAAAAAAACAAACAAAAAAACCCCAAAAAAAACAGAGAGGTTGTTACATTTTCAGAAGATTCAACACCTAAAGAGCTAAAGTGTTCTTTATATTAAAATGATTAACAGAAATAAGGAAATAATTTCTATAGCTTTTCTCTCCATTGAGAGTACAGCACAAAAAAACCCTCTGTGCAGATAAAGTAAAAGTAGTAGGAATGCAAATGGTAAGGTCCACAGAAAACTATGCTCATCATCCGGTTTTGCATACCATCCAAGCAGAAAACTGGCAGGAAAAAACCCACAAAACATTGGAATCTATTATGTCTTTACCTTCAGTGCATCTCACCTCACCCTTTAGAGTTGATTTCCTTCTCTTTCCTGTCATTTTAGTGGTTTATAATCAAAATGGAGCACCTTAATCTTCTAGCAGGGTGGAAGTTCTTTACTAAGAAGGCTTGTGTCATATGGTTCACTTTTACCACAGAAACAGATGTATAAACATATAGTTCCTACCATTGACATAGTAGATTGAAGTAATACAGCCTGATGGAACACTGGGAAAAATGCAGAAAATTTAATTTTCCTATCCCTTCATAAGTGCTGAATTCTATTTACTGTAGTGACATTCTTCCTGTAACAAGATGGAGATTTTATGCCATATCAGTGAATTTACACAAGAAAAATATTTGGCCCAAAACTAGAGAACTTTTTCCTAGCTACTTAACCACAGGCACTTTGCAGATCGAAAATGGAAGTCATTATTTGAAAAAAAAAACCAACTTCCTATTATTATAAGACAGAGAGTGATTAATGAATTGTATGAGTATTATGGATGTTGTAACCACCTGCTGTTTTCATATTTTACTGAGAAATGTCAAAAGATGCAGCAACAAAATTATACCATTTCCTTCCAGTTCCCAGTGTCCTACCCAGGCTTAGTAGCTGACGATGTTGTACTTGCCAAAAGCTAATGATAGATGGTATTGTGTTGGCCCAAAGAGCCATCATCATTTTAGCTAAGGTTATAATGACTCTTCCTGCCATTACCATTCACAGTTGGCAGAAGACCTACAGCAACTGGATCTTTCTAACAAGCTATTCTCATGTACTTCTGTTTTGTCAGCTCCATATTCCCTACTTTACAGGTTTTTCTTCACTTGGATGTCTTGCTTTCAAGTTAAGCATTTTTGCAGTTGACATTTTTTTTTAGCAATTTATAGCTGTCCTGGGCACTTCAGGTTGAAGTGTTATTGGGAGAGATATGAAGAAAAGTCTTCTATAAATCTTTCTGTAAAAAAATTTAAAAGAAAATAAAAACATTTAAACAAACAAAAAAAAAGTCCTCTGCTTAAATACTGTGTGGGGATGCTGAAACAAAGATGATGGGCAAGTAATACTGGCATGATTGGCATATTTTCACTTATTTTCATTTATACCTGGTTAGGATTTGGATCAGTATCTCTGATAAGAAAATCCTTTGCAGTGTGCACTGGTACCTTGCAGCAAGTATTACACTAAATTTTAGCTCAAAATGGAAGTTATTTACCTGCCATATAGACTGTAATAGAAAATTCAGGTCAATCATATCTACCTATCACAGGTAGATCATATCTGATGTTACCAACAATTACTCAAGGACCTTAAAACACCAAAGCTTTTCAATTAATGACCACCTGCTATTTTTAAAGCCCAGAGGGAATTTTACTTTAAAATCCAAATGGCATTTTAAAACATATTTCATAAATTTTCCACTAGTTTTTTGCTCAGATGTTGAAGCATCAAATACCGATTGCTGTCACCCTGACAAGCGCATTACATTCTCAGATACACATGAATTCCTACAGCAGAGGTGAACAGGCAAGCAGTTATTTTGTGACAACAGAGTACTGATAAGAGGAGGTGAACAAAATGTCTCTGTCTGTATTTTTGCCTGTATACCATATACATGGTACAGATTTGTAGCAGGGTATGCAAGGAGCCTGTTAGGCTGTCCTTACTACCCTAAGTATATATTTTATTCTATTTTTACCTATTACTTGTTTTTTCTTGTTTCTGCAAATACACAGATAATATTTGTGCTGGTTTTCTATAAATGCTCTCTATTATTGTACTATCACTTAATTTTCCAACAAGAAATCATGATTTCTCTTTCTATAGGTATATCATTATTTACTTTTATAGCATGAAGCTGAACAAAAAGATAAAAAATATTTAAGTAACCTTAAAGTCAGTGGAAATAACTGACCCTTTGTAAAGGGCCTTAGGTTATTTTCCTTTAGAGCAGTTAAAGAAACATCAAGGTTAAGAGTTTATCCCTTACATTGTATTTTCACTTCACTTTTACTCCATTGAGTAACTGGATAAAGGTGAAGCTTGAGGAGTGACAAAGAAGGTGACTCTTACAGGAGAAATTAATGTTAGGGTAGAGCTCTCTTCAGTCAGATTAATGGCTTGAATCAATAGATCTGAGATGTCCTTCTGTACCCAAAAATTCCTGCAGTTTCTGCTGTCCTTTTATCTCCATTTTTTGTTGCAAAATTATAACAATTTTTGAGATAACTTTTTTGGGGTTTGCAAACCAAATAAAGGATATAGAGGCCAAACCAGCTGCAGCTTCAGCAAAATAGTTGAAAAAATAAATTCCCAATGTGTAACTTTTTAAAAATAAATTAAACTAGATGTTATCATTGCAGTTGTGTCTTTTAAGATTTATGGTGCAAGCAGAATCCAGAAATGTTTTTCACAATATCCTCTCTGTTTTAACTACGTCTCTGTTTTAACAACATTTGGTAAAATAGAAAATAATAAAATTACTTGCTTTAAAATACATACTGGTAATAATTCACTGGTATGAAAACACTGTGAAATAGATTATGAAATATTTTCCCAAAATATTCAGTGACATGGCAATACAAGATTATACACTGACTATGACAAAAGATTAATAAATTCTAATGCCCTAACATAAGATTTCTTCATAATCTGAATATGAAAAGCAGAAATTGCCTTTAATAATTTCCTAAAGCTTTAAAAGTTAAAAAAAAAAGAAAGTGAATTTTTTTTAAGAGAGAAAGATGTTCACTGGCAGAAAAATAAATTGATAGTTTGAAAGAACCACAGTATGTGTTAGGATAAATGGTCTGATGCTTGAAAACCTTGATGCATTAATTGGAACATCTAAGTAAAAACTACCATTTAAAAAGACTAAATCATATGAGAGAATTGAATTGTATCAATTGTTCTTCATGAAAAATAAACCTACAAATTTTAGTTTCAGAAATACAAATTATATAGTCAGAGTCAGTCCTTTAATTTACACTTCCAGATTAATAAAAGAATTCATATATCAGTATGTGACTCATTCTCTTTGTTAATTGTCAAGTTTAGCACAAAATATAAGAAATTTTATTCCTGGTTCTCACATTAGATAGGAGATTTACTGCAAAGACGTTTTCATTTTATTTCAAGCAAATTACTGGTTTCTTTAAAGATATTAAAACTGAAAGTGATAAGAAAGAAGAACAAACAATATGATCAAACAGAGGAGATCTCAGAAAGGCACTTTCAAATATGTGTGTTCTGGTGAAATCTATACCCTTGATACACAATACAGGTAGACAAGCAAAACTTTTAAGAATGGGATACACCAAAGCAATTCCCTCATTATCAAAAGATGCCTTAAGTTGTGAGCAGGAAAACCCCCACTCTAACTGCTGGCAGCATTCATCTGTATGCAGCCCAGAATATCATTCACCTTCTTTACTTGAAGGGACACACTGCTGGCTCATGTCAAATTTTGTGTCTACCAGGGTCCCCCAAGCTATTTTGCCAAGCTACTTTCCAGCTCCTTGGTCCCCAGTGTGTACATGCATGATGCTATTTGTACACAGGTGAAGGAATTTGCACCTCCCTTTTTTGAATTTCAAAAGGTTTCTTCAACCCGTTTCTCCAGCCTGACAAGGCAGCATGACCCTCTGGTGTATCAGCTACTTACCCAGTTTTGTGTCATCTGTTGATAGTGTGCTCTACCCCATTATTCAGATCATTAATGGAGATGTGAAACAGGACTTGACCCAGTGCTGATCTCTAGGATACATTGCTAGACACTCATCTCCAAGCAGAATTCATGCCTCTAATAAGTAGTTTGATGGTTATGATCCCAGGCTATCATCTGGGTTATGGACCCAGAGATTCTGGGTTAAGATTTTCTCAGAAAACCTAGGCATTGAAGAAAATCTACTCCTCTCTAGAGCAGAGGTAAAATTTGGATTCAGTTTTCTATTTTCCTGCATTTTTAAAACTTGTTTAAATTTTCATAAGGATACTTAGGCCATAGACATCTATGATCCAGCATCATTAAGGCCTGCGATTAATCAAGTTTGCAAGCATTGATTAAAAGCTGATTAAAATAGGAGAAAAAAGTGGAATTATATATGTTAAGGCATATATATGTTATGATAACTGAGGAAAAGCATCATGAGGACTTTGACATCAACTTGCCAAAGCTCTAAAATATAAACAGCTGAAAAAAAGTAACTGTAACTGAACATAGATAAAAAAAAAAATCTAAATAAAAAAGCTTAATAAAAAGCTAAAAATAAAAGCTTAAAAAATAAAAAAGGACCACAAAATGGCATGTTCTATAAAGACAGCTATTTTTCCGAGATCACTTTTTGGAAGAGAGGAATAGCATATAAATATATGTAAGATGAGAAATCAAATGAAAAATACAAATTGATAACTGTACCAAAAAATATAGATTTTGACAGATTGTAGTTACTGTGAGAATGACTGACTGGAATAAGAATTACTGAACACATAAATAGGATTTTGTATATGTGTCAGTCTCTGATTTTCTGCTATTTTTATTTTATTCCACTGTGCAGAATCTCTTGAATGACCAAAATTATCTGAAGCAATTTAAAGACCTATTTAGGAAGCAGTTTATAAGGTGGAGTGAAATTTATGTTGAGCAAACTTGAAAGGCATTGAAGGTTTGATTTAGATAAGCATACAAAGTGTGAATATTTATTTGAACCTATTTAACTTGTTGTAGCTTGTTTTTGTTCTGTATCCAAATGACTCTTTCAAAGCTATATTGGATGAATATTTGTAAAAATAATTTTTGTAATAAGAATAACAGCTTTTAAAGTGTTTGCACTTGAGCTGGAAGGAAATGTTTTCCTTTTGCCAGTGAAGTATTACTCTATATCTGTAAAATATTGATATGTCACAGAATCCCAGAAAACCAGAATAAATTTAATTGGAAAGGATCCACAAGGATCATCAAGTCCAACTCCTCCACAGCACCTTCCTCAAGGGTCACACCATGTGCCTGAGAGCATTGTCCTAATGTTTCTTGAACATTCAGGCTCGGTGCTGTGGCCGCTTCCCTGTGGAGCCTGTTCTGGTGCCCAACCACCCTCTGGGTGTAGAACCTTTCCCTAATACCCAACCTAAACCTCCTCTGACACAACTTCAGGCTACACCCTACTCCCACAAACGGGAGATCAGTATCTGCCCCTCCTCTTCCCCTCACAAGGAAGTCTGCAGCGGTTTCCCCTCTTCTCCAGGCTGAACAGACCAAGTGACCTCAGCCACTTCTCATACAATTTCTTCTCAAGGCCCTTCACCATCTTTGTTTGCCACCTTTGGACGCTCTCTAATGGCTTTATGACCTCACACTGTGGTGCCCAAAACTTGAGTGCCCTTGAGTGGCCCCCAGCACTGGAGGTGAGGCTACCCCAGCGCAGAGCAGAGCAGGACAAGCCCCTCCTTTTCTCAGCTGGTGATGCTGTGTCTGATGCACCCAGGACAGGGCTGTCCCTCCTGGCTGCCAGGGCACTGCTGGCTCATGTTCAACTTGCCAGTGACCTGGACCCCCAGATCCCTTTCCATGGGACTGCTTTCCAGCATCTCATGCCCCACTCTGTCTGTACATTCAGGTGCATCCACCATTCCAGGTGCAGAATCCAGCATTATCCCTTGTTGGAATTCACAGATTTTTAGGAATCCAGCTGGAACAGCAGATCCCACACAGTTTCAGGGTCAACTGGGAGCTGATCATTCTCACAGTCATGGTCCTGAAGTTCAGGATACTAAGAACCCCTTTGGTGTGTCATCTATGTTGCAGCAGGGGTAAAGAATGCATTAATCACCTCTGCCTTGTCAATGTCCCTATTTGAGAGGTGATCACTCTCATCCTGTAATGGGCTTATGTTATTTTTACACTGCCTGTTGCCATTAATATACTTGAAAAAACTCCTTTTTATTTTCTGCCAGAATTTTGACCAATTTCAACTCAAGCTGATCTTTGGATGCATGAATTTTCTCACTACAGTGGCAAGCAGCATCTCTGTATCCTTCCCGTGTCACCTGACCTTACTTCTATTGGGCTTCTATTCTATACACCTTCCTCTTGTGCCAAGAGAGGATCTCTGTACAGCCAGAGAAGCCTTTTGCCTCATCTGCTTGAGTTGTGACATTTGGGAGTTGCCTGGTTCTGTGTCCCTAGAATGTAATGTTTAAAAAGTGAGCAGCAGTGATGGACCTCAGCATGTGCAAAAACGTTTTCCCTGGGGATTTTATTTACCAGTTCCTTGAGCATGAGAAGTCTGCTCTCCTCATGTCCAGAGTTGAGGTTTTGCTTGCACTTTTCCTCCTGTCAACATGGACTTTTAATTTGCTTACTTCGAGATCACTGTGGCCAAGATGTCTGGCAATCAAAATCCTCTCTCTTGACAAGCAGCAGGTCAAGAAGGACATCTTTCCGAGTTTGCTACCTTAGGACCTATTCCATAAAGCTGTTATCCAGGTTTTTAGCAATCTTCTGGCCTGGTTTGCACCAGCTGTGTGATGCTCCCAGTTAATTTCTGCCAAGTTGAAGTACCTCATTAGAACAAGGGCAATTGGCTTGGAAGCTTCCCTTAGTCCCTCAAACAATAATTCATCAGTGTCAATGTCCTGGCTAAGAGGTCTACAGCAGACTCCTATGATTTCATTCACATTACTTATTTGCCCTTCATTCTTATCCAGAGGCTCTTAACTGCCATTGCCAACTGTGTCATAAACATAAGAAAAAAATTTAGAAAACAGAATGGAGAGAAAAAAGCATACCATAAAGTACTGAAAAGTGGGGGAGAATTACCCAGGGTATAAATAGTGTGGGCTCAAAGTCTCTGTCTTATTTTTTATGGGCTATGAATGTTGCTAATTGATCATGGAATAAATCCACAATAAAAAGTTATATCTCTCAAAACTAACCTTTGAACAAAAATACACATGAAAAGTAATATTGAAAAAGTTTTAAGAGGAATTTTTGCAGGTATTCACTGATAGGAATGTGTCCTAAGGATTCAAAAAACACCAGTCTGTAGAATTAACTGAAGATTAGGCTTGTGTGAACACTAG
Organism: Taeniopygia guttata; assembly: GCF_048771995.1. Taxonomy (NCBI): domain Eukaryota; kingdom Metazoa; phylum Chordata; class Aves; order Passeriformes; family Estrildidae; genus Taeniopygia; species Taeniopygia guttata. The sequence continues at coordinate 21,112,579 of NC_133028.1, read as the reverse complement.
GCTATTTCTGTGTGCTATGTTGAACATCAGGAAAAAGGCTTAGAAACTATTTTAAGAGATCAAGTGAGACAATACTTTGAAGAACTCGGGTTGATTAGGAGCAGAAAATATGTGTTTAAGAAAAAAGAAATTTATGCATTGGTGACTTTTTTTCCCTTCTAAAGAAAACCACTATAGCTTCCAAGTTGAAGAGAGAAAACTGAATTTTTACCATTTGAAATATTTTGGCAAGATTTGCATTACAGGTGTAGAAGTTTTATATTAATAAATAACTGAAACAGTAGAATTATTAATTGTCTAAAGGATGATTAAAAAAGAAGATTCTTACTGAAAAGAAAGTGTGAGAGCTTCCCTAAATCTTTTGTCCATGCAGTCATTTTAGTTTATTACAAGACTCTGAGACTAGCTGAGCCTCAGCAGGACCAAAGAGAGGCACAAAGGGTAGACATGTACTGTTGAGATTAGGGAATGAGATGTCTCATCTCATTTCATCATTTCTAGAATGAGTTAGACAGAGATTTACTTGAATGTGTTACCAAAAAATTTTATTGACTCCTTTAAACTTCCTTACTTTTGAGAATTTTCAGTAGGTTTTAGCATGTGTTTGATATTCAGCAGTCACCCTTCAAGCTCAGTGATTGAAAATATGTCATGTTCTACTATTTCTGTTTCCTGAGTAGATGAGCAAGTGAACAATGTTTGTGTGGTGCTGCTCAGTTGTGCTGCTACAACTGTTGGACCAAATGAACATAAATTGACTTTGTGCCAAAAAGATTTTGGCTTTTTCACTTCCTTGTAAAGAGTAAAGGACAGAGTTATCACATGAAATCTTGTATTATTTAGACATGTTAGACCATGTTGTGGACGTCCACAATTATTAAAGTTGAACTTCAGTTGTCAAATTAGTAAAATTTAAGAACAGGGTTTATGTTCTATTTTCCTCATTTTTCTAATTATGTCTAATGCTTAAAAATCCACCATCCTTCTTTTGTAAATTCTCTATCTTAGGGAGCAAGGGAACAAAAAAGGAACAGAGTGCCAAAGCTAACACAAAATTGTAAACCTGTAGAGACAGAAGTTGTAGATAAATTCTCCTATGTACTGGAATAATAGTCCACAGCAGTGGAGAAATTAAACATACAGGCTAAAACCTTCCAAGAGTGTCTTAATCTAATGTTGGAATAACATGATTGTTAGTGAATGCAGCTTTATTCCTTGTTCATTTGTCGTCTTAATAAGTTCAATGCATATTTAGGTCATGTATCATCAGTTTTTTTTCATAAAATGGAACTTAAAAACAGTTATTGCCTTTCTAGATAGTGTTAACACCAGCAGACACATTTACAATTGTATCTTTTAACTTAAAATGTCCATCTTGCAGCAAAACATAATTGGAAGAATACACATGTTAGAATGGAATTATTTCTTCTCCAAACAGGGCAAAAACCAAATAAATGATGATACAAAATGGTGAAGGTATTGAGATAGGAAACCCGCAGCCTTATTTCTCTTCTGAATTATGAACAGCAGAGACATAAGTCAGCGTATGTTTTATCTAGAGAGAGTTCTGACTGTAGGGCTATTGGCTATCCAAGCCTCTATTTACTTCTAACACTACCTAGTTTGCAAATACTACTGGCTTGTGTGATTTTCATCTTTTTCCCCATTAATTAACAATATTTTCAGCTTTCAGAAGCAAGAATTTTTTTTTTATGAAATAAAAAGTGGCCTTGCCAGTACTAAGCATGCTAACACCATATCATTACAGTAATTAATAGTTTAAGAAAAAAGAGCTCCAGGAGGGACAAGTGGTTCAAGTTTAATACATTATTAAAACAATTTCAGAGTGTATTACTGTATCAGTATTAGTTTGCAAAAAACTGATAGCAAAGCTTGCCTTTCCCCCACATTTCACAAGAGCAGTCACAGGACAGAGAGGGAGTCTGCAGCCAACACGCTTTAATCTATGTGAAAGTAAAAATGGCTTTTGTGTCTGACTAACACAGAAACATTATAGCGTTGGCTTTTTTCTTCTGGAGGATTTTCATTAGGAGTTCAGAATAATAGGTCAGTGTTCAAAATATCCCACAACTGCAATGAATTTTTCAAAGATTTGGCTTAGGATTGAAATTGTGTAATAATAGTGTAATGATGTGCTCTCTATAAGTTTTCAGGGTCATCTTTTCTGTTTGTCAGGTCATTTGCAGAACTCATAGGCATGAGTGGTTAACATAAATCAGAACATGCTTTGATAATGTAAGGAAAATTCACGAAAATCAGGAGTTTTACATGAAGACACAATTTTTTGGCAAGTTGTTTTGATTATATATTTTTGATTGGGAGGGAGTTTTTTGTAATTAGCATCAGAGATTATGATTTCTCTAATAAATAATTGGCTATAAATCCTACTTTTTAAATTTTTTCCCACTTACCTAACTACATTTTTAAAATGTTAATAAACTATTATTTAGTAAAATATATAACCCCTTGTTTTAAATTAGTATTTCTTCTAGATTGAACAGAATTGAACAGCCAAAGTTTTCAGTAACAGAAAACACCCCAGGTTGCTGGATGTCACTTCTGTGTTACTGGTATGAAAAACATTTGCATCTGTAGATCTCTTCTGATCAATTTATATGTTAAATAAAAGAAAGGATTGATAGCTACACAGATATTCTACAGATGGATGATTGAAATTCAATAATTATGCATTTATTTTGGTTTTCCTTTTTTCTTCTGGTTTCCGTTGTTTTGGCTGTATTATTTTTTGTAATGATGAGAATCCACAGCATTGTTGCTAAATACACTGATAGATTTTAATTTATTTTAAATTCCATATCATATTGAAAAGGAGACAGAGAGATGGGCAGTAGCTGTTGGCAAGACATATTACAGTATATTTTACTCCAAAACCAAGCAGGTAGTATAGGGAAAGAATGATGGAAAAAGCTAAACAAGTTTAGTATATCAATAAGCTATAAGAAATGAACTTTTCCTTTTAATCAGTTCCCTAAGAATGATTGCAGGATGTAAAGATTTCTCAGTGTGTTGGCTTTTGTGGTTTAGTTTAAGAAGATAAACAATTTGTAGAATTAGTATTAAATAAAATTATTTAAATTTCCATTTGACATTCCTAGCATGCCATTTAAAAAAGTTTTATGAATGAATACTAAGTCAAATATTTTGCTGTTAATACTTAAATAATTACTATAATGCAAGTATTTTTGTAACTATCAGAGCTTCATCTTGTAGAGAAGTATCTGAAAGGTCCCTTAAAAGCTCATTTCTGTTTGGAAAGTAGAAATGTGAACCAGGAAGAATGATTGTCCAAAAATTATAATCATAATTAACTCTAGTTCTCAGTTTAAATATATTGAATATAAGAAGTACATTCAGTTAGATAGCCACAAAGTCATGTTACTTTCAGCATTATGTAAAAATTGCCACATTGAACGTTGTCCTTAAAATTACAGTACTGACACATTGCTTTGTTCATATCATTAAGAAACAGATAAAAGAAAAAGATGCAATTCTAAATTCAGAAGATAATAATTTTAAGATTATATTACTGTCTTGCACCAGTTCACTGTTGTGTTGGGTTTATGTGGCCTGATTTTGATTACAGAGGTGGCTCCTATAAGAAAGAAGCTGCCAAAAGCTCCCCCCATGCCCAGCAGAGCTAATGTCAGACAGCTCCTGCATGGATGTGCTGCTGGCCAGGGCTGAGCCAATCAGAAATGGTCACAGCACCTCTGTGATAAAGGAGAAAAAAGTTGTTGCACAGGTGTAAGTGCAGTCAGAGAAGAACAGGGTGAGAATGTGAGAGGAACAGATCTGCAGGTGCCAAGGTCAGGGCAGAAGGAGGGGAGGAGATGCTCCAGGCATTGGAGCTGAGATCCACCTGCAGCCCTTGGAGGAGACCCAGGCTGGAGCAGGTGGATGCTTGAGAAGAGGCTGTGAACCTCTGGGAGGCCTGTCTGGAGCAGGCTCCTGGCAGAGAGCTGCACACCTGTGGAGAGAGGAGCCCATGCTGGACCAGGTTTGCTGGCAGGGCTTGTGACCCTGTGACAGACCCACTACAACTCTTTCCTTGTTTTACAAAAAAGCTGAAAATTATTATCTCTTTATTTAAATAAACTCTGTGGAGAGGAATGTGTATTTTTAAAAGCTAAGGTCAATCTAATGATTAAACCATATTCCCCATGTGTTTTAACTTCCATTTCATTGAAACAAATAAACTTTATGAAGCTATGTAGAAAAGCCGTATATGTTCAGCTCTATCTTTCCATCAGTTTTCGTATTTTGCGGGCTAGTGTCTAGAGCCAGCAAACTGGGGCTTGCTCCCAGCACTCCAGAGCAACTCACATATTAAAATTATGGTGGGCTGACTGCAGATGGGCAGGTCACAGTCTAGTGTTACTTTTAAGCTGTTTTTTGAAGCTGAGGATTGAGTGGAAAACCTCACCATATTCCACTGTACTTACACTGGGCAAAGGAAATGCAGAGTTTTGAAAACCCCAGAAAACGCAGCCATCTATTTTGTTGAATATTTTCCCATTACAGAAACTGTTGACAAAAGATTCAGGTGCACAAGATGGGTGTCAGGTATATGCCAGGAGCAGAAAATATCAGAATTGATGCTGAAGATGAGAGGGTTCTCTGAAAGAGGAAATAGTACAAAAGTGCTGTTGAATTTTCATCTACAACAGCAAATATACACCAAGATACACACCAAGCCTGTGTGTAGCGTGCCCCTGTCCATAATACTTCATGATCAGAAAGTCTCAGAAATAACTGAAAGCCACCATCATAAGAATTCTGTGATGTATTGCAAAGTCTCATGATTTGTTATTTTATTGTTTGGAAAATGAAGAAAGAGATTTTGTGGAGATTTTGTGCCTCTGGAAGCAGAGGAGACACAAGATCCTTTATCCTTATCTTACTCTTCTTGAAGATTTTTTACTACATCTTATAAAAATGATATGGTAAATCCTCATGCCACAACTTGCAGGAATCCTTTTGTTCCTATATACCATTGCCTGCACTCTTCTACAATTGAGAAGTTTAGCATACTGATATTTGCAAGTGTAAAGTATCTGGAATCTCCTGGGAGAGATGAAAGTTGTATTCTATTAGATTCTGATGACGAATCATTACAAGTAGGGGAAAAAATTATTCACTCCATTAAATTTTCACACACACTGTGTTTTTAATTTAATAAACTATGTAAGGACATATAAAAATATATTTATTATTTTGCAAGAGAATGAAAACTACTCTTTCAGAAACTAGTTTTGCTTGTTGTATAATAATCATATTTCACCAGGTTTCTAGAATTTTAGGTGTCATACCTTAAATTACTAGCAATGATCCTGCAAAGGATACTTGTTTATGGTGCTGTTTACTTTAATCTCTGTGGCAAATGAAACACTGATATAAAAACAGCCACATTTCCATTTTTCAGCAAACTTGTTGTTGCTATTTAGAAGTAGGTGGGCACCATTCACATTTAACAAATGATCAGTTGGGTAATTTTCATAGCAAATACATCTCTGTGTGGTCTGCCATTTTCTAGGCAGAGCATTTATCCCTGTCAGCCCTGCTGTGAATTTCAGTACATCAGCTAGACAAAACTGAACTCAATCTTTTACCTGCCTTGGGAAATATCCAACACATTTCTGATTTACCCTTAAAATGCAGCTGACTAGGATGCAGTGCATCTTAAATTAGCAAAGATTCATCAAAGAATAATTGTTACCACTCTGACCCCATGACTCTTTCCCAGTCAGTACACCTAGTCACATTCCTTTAAAGCATGCCATGCCACAAAGAATCTGTGTGTCCCTGTATGTGAGACAGGACAATTCTGCTGCTCTTACAGCTGTGGAAGGACACACACATCAGAACTTTATTGACATGAAGCTGTTCAGAAGAATTTCTTGCCATGCTTTCATTTTACATAATAAATGCACATTTTTGTAGTCTAGTATACTTTTGTACAACATTTTTTATAAGTTCTTTATTTAAATTCTGCTTTGTACAAAAAAAAAAAAAGTTAACAGGTGAGTTATGCTTTGAAATATGTTCTCACAGTTATACAAAATTACTTTTAATAATTTCTGATCCCATTCACATCAATGCAAATTCCATGTATCCTCTCTATTAGGCCTAGGTATAAACCTCGCACATATCGATACCAGGCTGCAGCTGAAGCCTTGTCTTTTCCATTGGGTTTCTTGTGAGCAGCTGAATACTGTGAGTGGTGTGAGCTACTGTCAGCATTAGGAGTTCCATGCAGGGAAAGAGAAGAAAGGTAGAGATAGATGATAAAATAAAATTTCTGATTACATTGACTTTTTAGGTACAAGCATGGATCCTTGCTATGTAACTGTTATGGATCATTGCTCCTAAGGGCAGCAGAAAACATCTTAGCTTGTAGGGCCTCTTTGTACCTCATTAGCAGAGCTCAGAGGTTAGGAGCTAGAAAAACCCTGAGATTCCTTCCAGTTCTAATTGAATTTGAGTTCAGTTTGTTCAGAAATAAGAGCAAATTCTGTCCATGGACATGGACACTGGAGAGGGAGCAAAAGCGTGGAAGGATGTCTGTATCATTGCTTTTGTACTGAAGTACTTGAACTTCCACCTGTTGGTTTTGCTTCTGCATAATATAACAATGTATATTTTCTTTCCTGACCTATGGGTTGCAGAAAAAGAACGGAAAAAGAGCAATACATCAGTTGGGTCCTGCAGTGTTACAGAGCAGCATCAATTCTTGATTTATCACCTTTCATTAGATTGGAATTTAAAAAAAAAATACAAATAGCAATGAGAAAATGGGATAAGACAAATGAAGGTGTGGGCAATAGTAGTAGTTTTTCTCTACATTCTTGGCTTCAGATATTTAGTATTCTGCCCAGAGTTCCAGTCTTTTATCCTGCCTGCCTCCTGTTTCTTGTTTTCCTGGCATTCAGCCTTACTTTGGCTGGGCTGATAAGAGGCAGCTGGCACAAAGGCTTATTTGCATCTTTCTCCAGCTCTGCAGTGACTCAATGTGGAAAGTAACAGCTATGGAGGTAGAAAAACTTGAGATAAACTAAGATTCTAGAGGAAATGCAAAGGAGAGAATAAGTAATTAGATGGAAAGCAAAGTCAGCATGGGCTACACTGATCAGTGTTTTTGAAAATACACCGTGGGGACTATAACACTCTTAAGACCTTCAGAGAGGGAGACCGATTCTCTGCAAAACCGTTCCAAAGAATGGTAGAATAGATGTGGTGAAGGATAAGGGGTTTATCTGAGAAAGAATTCTTAGGTTGGGTATGTTTTTAGATTTTTAAAATCTTATTTAATAATTATAAAAGCAAAAATACGATGGTCTCATTTTTCAGTTTATATTTGTATTTAACATAAAAGTAGTACATATATTTAATATATTTGGTAAATGTATCTATGATGAGAAGAGGAGAAATAAATTCTTGACATACATAGCAATTTGCAGTATTTTATAATCTGCAGTCTAAAATACTTGTTTTCATTTCTGGTTTTGTTGGCTTTTAAATGAAGAAAGATATTTTAATGTGCCTACATTAATTATTTCTCTGTCTTTCTGTCTATGGTTTGCCCCTTACTCTATATGGAAAAACATGCATAAATGTTATTTAAACTCTTAAAAGTGTGGAATGTCCTGAAGAGCAGGAATTAACAAAAGTGAATGTTTCAATAATGAAAAAAAAAGCAGCCACATTTCTTACATTTCTCATATGATTTCTTCCTGAATTATGTATATGAAGACTTGAATACCAGGAACCTGAAAAGTTTATTTCTAGTCATGATTTCCCTTATCAAATCACTGCATAAGTTAGAAACATATTTGATTCCCAGCTGATTGCTAGTGTCCTTAGTTTTGATTGGGGATGCTTGTTTTGCAAATAGATGTCAGAGAAATATTTAAGCAGAAGCAGAAATTGATCCTTTAAGATGACTAAGAAAAAGCCTTATCTTTTTTAGCATGTTGAAATTGTATGATAACATAAAAAATGCTTTTCTAGATCAGATCAAATGGTCCACCAAGTTTGGTGACAATAAGATAATGCTTAGGGAAGGCACAAAAATCTGACCAATACCTGATATTTCTTTTTTTTATGCTTCTTCATAGTGATTGGATTAATGATCCTGTCTAGTCTCTTCATCATCTGGTTTACAAGCCTATTTCTGGGGTTTTTTTCAATCCCTTTACAAAGCAACTGATTCATCTACCTCCCCAATCTCCCCTAGAAAGAGATTCCAGAAAATTTCTGCCCACTGTGCAAAAAAATATATTCTTTCACCTATTTTAAGTGGATGTCCTAGTAGTCTCAATGGATAGTCTCTAATTATAGGGTAAGATAATTAGGTGACTAATTGTTCCATGTTCATCTTACCCATTTGATTAGTGAATTTGAAACCATGATTTCACTTGATTCTTCTTCTCTACTAACAGAGGGGTGCACAGTTGTTTTCATTTCTCTGTTTGAGGAGGTGAGAAGACCTTCATCATATCAGTTGCCCTCTTTGTGATTATTCCGTCACCAGGAAAGCCTTTTTGAGACACAGAGAGCAGCAGTACAGGTGCCACTACAAAACCTGCACAATTTAAAGCTTTTCAGAGAAAGGTACTGATGTTTCTTCCTCTCTCAGGAGAGGAAAAGAAAGATAGAAAAAAAATATATTTAATAGTCATTCTACTTAAAGCTAAAATTTGACAGTACTAAATGGGACTTGAGGAAGAGAACATAATAGAGCAGAAATAAATTTTAGTTTGTCATAAAACCTGTACAAAGGGTGATTATGTAGTTATTCTGATTGCACATAAGAAAAGTTTTCTGTGATGGGCAATATATGAGTACTCACATGAAAACTAAAGCTGCAGATTTTGTGGTTGATCTGAATAATCTCTCCTTCTGTGTTTATGATAACTGCCAGTCACAGAAAATATTTGGATCAGATGGTACCACAATGACAGAAAATGTATCTTGGACTTCACTACAGAGTAATGAGTTCAGCAAGAGTGTAAATTGTCAGGATATCAGGAAAGGGTTTTAGAGTTCAGAAAGACTGTTCTTGGAGAGAGAGATGAGGGTTACTGAGGCTCCAATATCTTCAACTGATAAGAGTCAGGAAGGCTCATACAGCTCTCACAGTAATAGATGCTGTTATGGAACTGTCATTAGAAAATAATTGACATTTTAGCCTTCCCCTAAATGTGTCTGATAATTTTAATGAGATCCTAAGTAAGTTCTCATTGTAAGTTCTAGCATGAATAAAAATAAATAAATAAGTTCTAGCATGAATAAAATAAGTAAGTTCTAGCTTGAATAAAAATAAATCACATTATCACATGTGGTTCTATTTCGGCAGTCAATGTCTAAAAAATCAAATTACACACATAATTATGTATGCTATTATTTTGTCAAAAAAGAGGAAAAAAAATCCAAACATACCCCTCCCCTCAAAAACCCCGAATTCCCAGCCTGACTAGAAAATACACAAAAATCCGAATCTTTTCCGAAGTATTTGACTTCCTGTGATGCAAGTCTGGAAAAAGAAAGCAAAAATGAGGTTTCTGAGGAATTGCAGAAGGCTTTGCTTTTATTGCTTCCTTGTACAATTATGACATTTTAAAATTATTTATAAAATTATGCTTCTTGTATGTAACATCTTCTCAAGACTTTCTTATTCATCAGAAAATCTTATGGATTGGACTACTCTTTCTTCATGACTGAAATTTTCAGCAAGACGTCTGCATTGCTGCAATTCTCTCATGACACATTACTATGTTCCTTGCAGCACAGCTTTTAACATATGAGTGCTGTAACTCTTGTTATGTAAAGATGATATTTGGTCTTGTTATGTGTAAGGAACCATTTTTTTCAGTTTGCTGAATGCATTTTAGCTTTTTTATTTCAGACGCATGAATCTTTTGTCTTAGGTAATCTACTGTCTTTTGTGCTTAGACAGGTTTTCTTGGGGTTTTGCATAAACTTCATACAGTTATTTGCTGACACTTTTTGTGCAGCCTGAAACAGAATATTGTCACTTACTGTTTTAATGTTCTTTTCATCTGTGATAATAGGATAAGTTTTGATTTTTTCCTGTTCTGAAGAGAATATGGCACAGGACCCTTCCTGGTTTTTTCTTTAATTCTTGCAGGAGAGGCAATTCTAAATCACAGAGGAGGCTGGTAGACCTCAATTCAAGGAATGAATTGTTTCACCTCATACAAGTCTAAGGTAAACCATTTTCAGAGCTATGCAAATATTTGTGATTTGATGTTTTACTCTTGAAATCATGGGTTAGGTAGAAAGAAAGCTTGGTAGAAAGAAAGCCTCTTTCAAAGTGAAGTGGACAGGGAAAATAAAGAGCTGCTTTTGAGACATGATATCCTTCATGTAAAGATGTTCAAAGCAGTAAAAGAATAATTCTTTTTCTTGGTGATTTGTAGCACAGTAAAAGGTGGGAACACCAGAGATGGAATGCACCCGATTGTTCAGTCAGTAGAATCTTGGTACAAAATATCTCTGGGTACAAGTACTACTAAAAGACATATAGGGCTCACACTAATACTTCATGTGCACTGACAAACTAGTGGCACGATTGCTACTACTACAAATTTTTACAGATCTAGAAATAAATCATATCTTTGCAGTAGAGCTAAAGAAAAAGAAGATCTGAATGTCTCTGTTCCTATCTTCTTTTTTTTTTTTTTCAATTTCCTTTAAATATATATTTTCCACAAATTTAACTTCTATTTAGTGACCTATAACCTCATCTGTTTTCAAGGGCACTTCAATTTAAGAGCAGCAGTAACAGCAACAGGAATAACAGAAGTAGCAGCAGCAGGGATTCTGCTTGTGTAGCTATGAGAAGTATTTCGGTAATGAAAGGGATAATTTTGGCTCCCTGCCTCTGCTGTAATTGAAAGTCTAGGATAGTGCCTTTTTCATTTAACTTTATTGCTTGAGTTCAAATTGTTGTATAGAAGGGAAAGCCACCCTAGAATAATGTCTCTACTAGTGCTTTCCTGTACATTCACCAGTTTGAAACCTAGCATTAAAGTTAAAAGGAAGAGCAATTAGACATATTCAATTATTAAAAAGGGAAATATCTATAATTATAAATTTCAGTAATGAAAAAGGATTGCTTACCAAATATTTACTTACTAGCTCTTATTACCAGGTTATCTCTAGTGAGCTGGGAAACAAGAACCATGGTAAGACAAATGTCCAGGTAATTTATGCTGAATTAAAATAGAAAACTTTTTCACTGTTCATTGCAATTGCTTGTAAATTAATGGCTAAACGTGTTCCACCCACTGACAAAGCATAACCTTAAATCTGCAAAGAAGTATTTTCACTTTCTAATGTCTCAGTTGCCAATGAGGATATGTAGTACATTACACAGTACTCTGATAACAGCTATTCTTGTATGTTTTATATGTTTTTCATGTTTTGTATGTTTATACATTTTAATATGTTCTTCAAACTTTCTTTTATCTGTTGATCTGATATCTGAGTCTCAACAACAGCATACATGTGAAGAGAAATACAATGGGGTTAAACATTCTAAATGCATCTGAAATATTATGTTCATAATTTGCAGTTATTTGTATCACTGTGGGGAAGAAAAAAGCGATTTTGAAAATAGGTACTAATTATGGATTTGAGAACTATGTTTACTGTCTTATAAGAAACTGTAGACTCACAATGCTCAGTCTTCCTCTCTTCTTGACATGGCATCAGCTGGCTTCTGTTTTCAGAGTAAAACTCTTGTAGATATTCTGCACCAATAAATCTATTAGGTCTAGCTTTATCCCTATCAGTACTTATATTATTGTATTCAAGTAAAATTAAAGGAGCTACTATGGATTTACCTCCTTTAAAATTGGGGAAAAAATATTCTTTGTACTTAATTAATGGGTGTGGAGGGGGGTACTCAATATTTTACAGCAAAATTCAAAATAAGAAATGCAGGGAAAGAATCTTCAAGTTCATGAAATGAAAAAAGTTATAAATAATCTTATTCATCCTCTCCTGCCTTCATGAACAGTGGCCATGCCCTGTCTGTTTTTCATGTTTATATATTTTATTAGTAGCTCAGGAGTGTAAACTACTTTTAATCTGTGGATATTTCTAGTATGTATAAAGGGACGGAGACTTATTTAGGCTTTCCATTCTATATCAGTTAAAGATTTTTTGAGTTAATTCATGTCCTGTGAAGAGTCAGGCATCCTATGCTAGTGTTAAAGAACTGCCATGGAAACACAGAAGCAAAGACAAAAGAGGAGAACATCACTGTGATGTCATGTGGTGGAGAAGATCTCTGACTAAGCTGAAATCGTGGGGCCTTCATTGCTGTGTAGTCATTAGATTAATCAAAGCTAGAGATGAATTTGGTTTGGGTGCAAGCAGAACAGGGGAGTGAGCATTATTAACTAATAACTGTGTGAGTTCAAACTGATCTGCATAATGTGAGTCCTTGGACAAATGTTTATTTATATTTAGCATTTTGGTTACCTATTATGTATCCTGTAATAAAACATTTTATATTCTTATGAGCTATTTTGTCTCTGTTCACAACTTTGTGCAAATAATTCCACATGGATAATCCAGTTCTACTTGGTTTATACTTTGATGTGCATGTGAAAGCATTTCCATGTCACTATTTAGCATGAAAGACAACGACATCTGTCTCAGAGCAACTGCTTCCTAACCTTACTCAGCAGAGCCCACAGAATTTCAAATTATTGGACAAATACATAAGTTCACCCCAAGTCAAATCTCTTTTCTAGTCATTGTAAAGATTCAGTAAAAGTGAATAAAATGTTTGTAGTTGTATTTTTTCTATACTTACTCAGCTCTGTTATGATAAGGAAGTTGGTAAAGAATGACATCAAAATTAACCTTTATTTCTGTACTAGAGATCTAGCGCTCTGTTGCCACAGATCATAAAAATGGGGTGAGACTTTTGACACATCTTGTCATTTCTACCCTAAATATCCTAGAAACCTAGTTAATTGAAATTCATGAGGAATTTTACTGCCTATGGCATTGGAGTTGGAACTAGATTAAGTTTAAGGTCCTGTCCTACCCAAACCATTCTGTGATTCTATGATCTAATGATAATTCTTTCAAGTTCCTTCTAGGCAGATGAAATTAAATAATTTCCATTGCCATTACAAGGTACCATCTTGCCGCTACTGTGCTTCACAGTAAAAAATATTCCCTTCAGTGTTCTTAAAGAGAGATATGAGATAAAAAATCTGAATTTTACTTGCTTTATTTGCTGTTGTGGCTCCAGCAGAGTATATACATGTAAGAAAGATTTGTTTTCTCCCCATTATATTTTATCAGGTAAGAATTAGAGACTCCAAGTGTTTTGCCCAATTGAATGACTCTCAGGAAAGTATAAAAATGTAAATTATTTAGATTTGTTTGAAAAAAGATTCCGTTTTCCTGGATATTCCCAATTTCCATTAAATCTGAAAAAAAAGAAAATTATGACTGTATAATTAAAAAGGGGGCCTGAGACATGGTTTAATTTCAGGAGAATGAAAATATTCTCAGTTCTGAAAAGCAAGCAGAAAGAGAAAATAGCACAATAGTTTCTTGAGTATTCATTAAAATTTGAACTGTTGGGAAGCCTTAGCTTTTCTTCCACAGTGGAATGATAAATCTCTTCTTGATAAGGGAAAAAATGTGAAAATTAAAATCATTAATGTAATTATAGAACTCATGCAATTATATAGGAAGAAATTTCATAATATAGAAATGTAACCTTTGTGTATGTACTGAACACAGCATTTGCATATCAAATTTTCTGAGGAATTTGATGTTAGGCTATCTGTAAAGTACATGAGATTTGCTTCACCACCACCCCTAACAGGCAAACAGAAACTATTTTGCCGCTATCATAAGCGTCATAGCTATTTTTAACTGCAAAGAATGCATATTCCGTGTTCTTGATAATATTCTGTGAATGTTGTAGGAAGGGTTTATTAAAAAAAGTGATGAAATTGTACTCAATGCAGACTGAAATTAGAAGAAAATATGCTTCATATAAAGGTGGAGAAAATTATTTTCTAGGACAAACTGAGAGAGTGAAATTGTATTTGGGATTGTGATTGTGTGCACCCTGCCCACTGGGGGAAGCAAGATTGGACATATTCACACACTATACAAAGAATGGATTTATTCCAAGATGTGGGCTGCATTTCAGATAGGTTACTCTTTTAAAGGAATGATCTCTTCTTTCCTATTCTATCACTTCAACTTCTGGACATGAAGTCGCAGTCTTGGTGAGAGCAGCACAGTTGAAATGCACATAATAATAGGTATACTTCCTTTATTCAGCAAGATATAGAGGTCAAAAATGTTGTTTATGCTGGATGGATGCTTACAAACCTAAGCTTTTCCTTATGGAACAGCTTTGACAGCTGAGATTGGTTCAGCTTCTTGACATTCAGAAATGCATCAGTACATGTCATATTCTTCACAGCAGGATACTTTATGATTATGTACTGTAAATTCCTCTGCAAACTGATAGGTACAAAATAATTCTAAAATATTAGGAATGAGGAAACAGAAAACCAATTAAAGAATATTGTGACCATAAAATACAACAATATTATATCTAGAATAAAAAAGACTGTTAAAAAAATGGCAATTATGCCTCTGTGAATGATTTTATTTATACAGGTGAAAATCAGTCTTACAAATAAAAATTAGCATTATTTCATCAGGAACCTCACATATACCATGAATACAATCATGAATACAATTAAAAATTTTTTTGAGATAATTACATTTTCAGAGGCTTTTGTCTCTTCTGATGTGTAGTTTTACCCCCCTCCACGCAGCCCCCCAAAGAATCCGACTTCCTCAGAGATAGGGGGCTGTGAGGGGAGGAATACCAGGAGAGGGAAAAGTATTCAAAAGAGGCTCTTACCCCAGGGTGATGGAACAGCTCTCTTTATTCTGTGGTGTCCATGTGAGAGCGGGGCAAAAGAGAGAAAACAGGAAATGTCAGGGGTCTATATAGGTTTTGGACAGGGTGGGCTTTCCTGGCTCTCCGCCAACCCCGTTGGGGCAGGAAGGAGGGCTCCAGGGGTTATCTTGATCAGAGTCACAGGGTCCCGGGGAAAGGAGGGCAAAAGGGTGTCCATGAGGTCACCGTAACAAAGATGAACCTTAATGATACTCTACTTTCTTTGAGCTTGTAAAGCTTATGTCTTTTGCTCTGTGAGATGTGCAGTGTATGATGGAATTATTGTACTGTGTTTGTCAGTAAGGAATAGTAGTCTTCGGAATGGCTAATTCTGCCAAGTATTCTCTGAGGTGATTAATTGTTACTCCTTATATCAGTAAGTGACTAATTTATGATGCCAGAGATTTACTGCCTGATGATTAGCATATGACTATGTGATTCCAAACTGTATGAAGTTACTTGAACTACAGCGAAGGCTGGAGTAATTACAGTGTTATATGAGTGGAATTTCAATGGAAACACTATGGATAGTGTTTCTCTACACCAGGGAAGTGTAG